>NW_016157602.1:84893-155523 GCF_001687245.7 Rhagoletis zephyria | reverse complement strand
TAGTTCAGCTTTCGTCACTCGAAAATTTTACCTCAAGGAGGTGTTTTATTTGATAATATATATCTCCCATACAACTGATTGCTCAGTTATGAGAATTTTCGTTATAACTCCTCAATTTATGCAGCTGGTAACATGACATTTCGCAATATTTCCACCCGTTATAAAAAAAAATACTTACAGGGAAAATGGCCTCCATACAACTGATTGTTCAGATTCGAGATTCTTTGTTATAACTTCTCCATATATGCAATTAGAAACATGAAATTTTGCAATATTTTCACTAATTACCAACAGAAAATTTACAGTAAAATTAACAAAGAGCGGGTCACTGTAACCTATTTATATACTCCATACAACTGATTGTTCAGATATGGGGTTTTACTGTAAAACTCCTTTATTTGGACTGCTAAAACAGATAAATTTCGTAAGCTATTCTATAAATAATAATACAAAGTCTACTGAGAAGTCAAAATCTATGCTGTATAAGCTTTATCTCTGACACCTCTGATTGTTCAGATACCAGTTATTACAACATATCCTTTATGTAGGAGTCTAAACCCATTAAATTGTGTTGCCGGTTTAAATACCGATCACACAGCAGTGAAAAGCACTTAGACTGATGCTATATAAGGTATATCTTCCATACCTCTGATTGTTTAGATATGGTTTTTCATAAATAAATGTATCAAATAAAACACCTCTTTGAGGTAAAATTTTCGAGTGACGAAAGCTGAACTAGAAACACAAAATTTATGATATCAATTTCGTGACGAAAATTATACGCATTTTTTAACAGCCGTTGCAAAAGTTCTGTTTTTTTTTAATTGTATTTCTAGCAGTAAACAGAAATTCGCAACGTTCCGAATAAATAAAAAAAGATTTTCCGTACGTTTGAAAGGCAGTTAAAAAATTCGTATAATTTTCGTCACGAAATTGATATCATAAATTTTGTGTTTCTAGTTCAGCTTTCGTCACTCGAAAATTTTACCTCAAAGAGGTGTTTTATTTGATATCAATTATTTTGGGGTAGCAAATTTAAAATCGACGAAAATACAAACAATAATCTAAATGTTTTATTTTTCTCAAATAAATTGCTAAAAATATTCTCTAAATCTAAATTATGTATGCAAATCGCTGTGTCCATTGAAACACATAGTTTTTCGAATACGGAATAAAACGAAAAAGGATGATCAAGGATATGATGATATCAAGGATGATATGTATTCGAAAAAATTAAAAAAAATATGAGAAATGATAAAAACTTATCAACTTGGTACCAACTTTGGATACAATAAACAACTGTATTCTTCTGATTGCCTCGTAGTTTAATTGTTGTTAAGATTTCTACTGTGTGGGGCGCACACATGTCCTTTTTTTAAAGAAGTTTTACTTCTATTACGTGTACGGTGTTGCACTCGTGCTATTAAACTAATGATTTTTTCTCAAGTAGTTTTGCTCAGTGGCAATTTATACATATGTATGTAAGTAGTAGCCGCACATTGGGTGAACTAAATGCATTCATACATACATATTTATGTACAACTGTAGGTAATATTATAGGCGTACAGCTAGGTTAAGTGCGGGTGATAACCCCATGTAGCATAGTTAGATACTGTGTACATACCTGCAATTAAAATGGAGAAGAATGTTACAATTTCGGCATGTGACTGAAAAAAACACTAAAATACACACAAATTGTGGTTTCCAAGATATGTACGAAGTGATTAGCACAGCTGCATCCTTCAACTTGTCAGCTCGCAGGAAATTTCCCGATTTGCAGGGAATTTCGGTTTAAGCGGCAATCGGGGAATGGGCGATTTTTTCCGGGGAACTGGGTATGTTATTTTCATATCTTAAAGTAACCAAATTAGACGGATATGTTAATTTTTAACCATTTGACCCTTTTGGAGCGACATTTTTTCAATTTGAATAGCAATATCTCCACAAAAAGAGTTTTCCCTGATATAAGCTATATACCAGATGAAAGCTAAGCTTTTGCGCTAGACTTATGGAAACTTAGAATAACATCGACTGACCAGTTTTTGAGAAAATGGCCGAAATCTCTATTTTCAGCAGCCCGATTTTTAGTTTTCAGGCGATAACGTTATGGCGTATTTATATTTTATAAACACAAAAGATAGCGTTAGATAGCTTGTTTGAAGACCCTTCTGCTGATATCCACATCAATGACATGGACTGAGTAGTGCGGCCTCAGAGGTAGTTTTAAAAATTGCCTTTTTTCGAATTTCAGGCAGCAGCCACGCCCACAGGCATACGAATCCAAACATCCTGGAACAAAACCTTCTTAGTTTTTTGTGTACTTTAATTCCGGAAAGTTTGAAACAAATTAAATGATGGTACGTACAGACGCCACATACATACCAAAGCATCTCGTAGTGGAGACACGAACCAAAACACATTTACCTCTATATCTTTCCAACTAGTGGCCGGAACTTAATATATAAGGTATCGTTTGAAAGGTATTGGCCTATAGAATAACACTAAATATGTTGGGTGTATCCACATGCTCCTTAAAACCGGCAAAAGCAAAAACACGTTTTTTAGTTTCGCAACACTTTAGCCTAATTTTTAAGAATCCGGTTAATCGTTTACGCAGCTTGAATATATTTTCTGGACACACTCAGCAAGACCTTTCCAACGATATATCAAACATGTCGATTGGACGTCTGGATAAAAACTTCCAAATCTCGTGTATATATAAGCGAGTCATTTCAGCATGCTACTGTTGCTGCTTTCGTCACTCGCGCGCACTGCCGTGCGCTGTGATATCCTCTATCTATGTATTCTGTAAATATATAAATTTATTCAAATAAAGTAATCTATTAAAGTAAAATTCTCAGATGTTCATGAAAGGTATGAAGCCTTCGGCATAGCCGAAGACAGCGCTGCTCTTACTTGTCTTTATTAAGAATACGCCATTTTTACACAACAGAGAAAAAAACAGAATTTAGAAGTCAGCGCAACACCTTATGGTCACAATTGCCGCATGCTCGAACAATCGTGTGATAAGTTTGGGGCAATTATTATCACTATATTGCTTTTCGCCAACTTGCGGCAATCGGAATTGTATTAAAAGAGGCAACCGTGTGAGTGTACAGAATTTCATTGGGACCTTTTTTTTTATTGTGCTCCAATACAGCACAATAAAAATTGTTCCAGACTGGTGCATTTGCGGCAATCGTGGGATCTCAGCTTTACAATAGTTTCGACTTACTTGAGTACTAAATATGACTATGAATATGCGCCATTATTATTATTGTCGATGCCTCGAAAGTTGGGTGTGGTGCTATATTAAGCCAAGACCATGACGGATATGATTTACCAATAGTTGTGTTTGTTTACAAATTATCCAGTAACTTGCCAGCAACTCTCCTGTAACTTTATTTCTAAGAATTCGCTCTCTTAGAAAAAATGTACAAAAAAGTACGCCAACGCTCTTCCAGTAATAATTTGCAAGTTTCATGAACAGCTGATAAATTGGTTGTTTATTCGCAGCATATTCTAATAAAACAATATATTTTATATTTAAATATGCTTATTTTGTGAATTTCGACAATAAAAACCCACAAACAGTTTCCTTATTAGTTTAAATTTCATCCAGCAACATGCGATCAGCTGTTTCTCGTACTTGCAAATTCTTACAAGTAAAAATTTATCCAGTAAAATCCAGTAAAAACTTGCAACTTCAACTGTCATTTTTCGCTCTTTCAATTTCTCCTACTTTGCAAGTTTTTGCATACGAAAACGCCAAAAACATGAAAATTCGTAAAAGCTTTTACTGAATTTTACTGGAAATGAGTAAACAAACGCAGCTAATATGTTTAATTTCAAAGGCATTTAACAATGCAGAACAGAAAAAAACCAATAATCAAATTAGAACTTTTAGCAATCTACTTTGCCATTCAACAATTTCGACCATACATTTATGGAACGCATTTTTTAGTAAAATCAGACCACAGACCATTAGTATACCTGTTCAATATGAAATACCCCTCTTCAAAACTTTCAAGAATAACATTGAATATGTTAAAGGGAGAAAATGACAAAATGATACAAAATACAGATAATAAAGAAGATGAAAAACAGGAGACATTAAACGTTTATGATAAATTTTCTTACAACTTTTCAAAAAAGATACCGCGTATTAGATCCGAAATTACTTATGATAAAGATGATAAAATTAAAAATTTACGAGTTTGTGCACATATTAAACATAAAAAACTCGAGTTACTTAATTATGTCTTTGCTAACGAAATAATGAATTTCGATGATTTACTTTCGAGGCTTGAAATTGAAGCCAGCAAAAGCAAAATTAAGGAGATTGAATGGCCAAAAGACGATGAATTTTCCATCATTTCACAATTGCTAGCTTAAAAAATCGCGGAAATAAAATTTTACAGACATTACATATTATATTACCGGATCCTGTCGAAACAGTCACTGACGACGAAAAAGAACTCCAACTTATGACAATCTACCATAACCACCCAATAGTGGAGGACATTGCGGACTCAAAAGACTCTATGCAAATATTCGTACTAAATACAAGTTGTGAAAAATGTTTACTGAACAAAGTTAAACCTAAATACAAAGAGAATATGGTTCTAACACCAACACCTAGTAAACCTTTTGAAGAAGTAATTATCGATACAATAGGGTCTTTGCCAGAAACACAGTATGGTAACAAGTTCGCTGTCTCCACAATCTGCGATCTCACAAAATATTTAGTAACTATTGCGATACTAGACAAAAGTGCCAAAACTATGGCTTCAGCTATTTTTGAAGGCTACATATTAATATACGGCACAATAAATTCTATTAGGACTGATTTAGGTACTGAATATAAGAATGAAATCTTTTCAGAACTTAAAAAACTTTTAAATATAAACCATAACTTTTCAACAGCACACCATCACGAAGCCGTTGGAACAATAGAACGCAACCATAGAGTTTTTAACGATTTTCTGACTGGGACACTTATCTTAAGTATTTCACCTTTTTGCATAATACTACTCCAAATTCTGTTTTACAATCGAACTAGTTTTCGGGAAAACATCGACTTTACCGCATGATTTGAAAAAACAGAAAATCGATCCCATTTATAATGTTGAAAATTATGCAAAAATCACATGCAATAGCAAAAGAATTAATTATCAAACATAAAATCTGCAACAAAGATTTATATGATAGACACTCTCGTCCAGTACATATTAAAGAAAATGATCTCGTTCTAGTACAAAAAGAACCCAGAATTAAACATGAAAATATATATCAAGGTCCTCACGTTGTAACCAAAGTAGATGGTGTTAATATAACTATATTCGATAAAGAAAAAGGTAAAGTAAAGACGATCCACAAAAACAGAGTTCAAAAAGTTAGTTGAAACTCTCACCTCAACCAACTATTATTTCAAAATATAACAAAAACATGTATATGAATTTTTCAAGCCAATCAAACAAACATACAAAATTGTACAATGAAATATTATTCACTAAAAAAAATTGTTCACAAATGAACAGAATTCGTTAATGTATATTAACTCAATATTAAAAATGCTATGTTGTTAATAAGAGATAAAATTGTAATAAATAAATTACAATACCCTAAACAAAAAAAAAATTGTTACCTAAGATAAAAAAGAACAAATTCTTAATGAAAAAAATATTGTATTACAAATTACTAAACACTAAACACTAAAATGTGGTTAAATATATTTGAAAAAAATATAAAAAATTAGTAAATATAAGACTAATTTAATTTTTTCAATTTCAATTTAGTTTAGCCTAATACTAATTACGATTAGGTAAATTTAATTTAATGTAAATTTCGTTAGTATGTTATGGAGTGTGGTTTCCCAAATTGCTATGGAAAAACGAATAAAAGGGGGGAAAGAAAATTTATATAACACTTTCGTTCTTCCAAAGCAATTTGACATACTATGTGGAAAGAAGATTTTACAGGTCTGATCACCTTGTAAAACTTCTTTTCCCATAGGCGGTTGGTGTAATGGCACCACGCGCGATGTGGTAACATCTTACATGGCAACACTTATGTTGCCCAAAATAATAAAAATACATCGCGTGTGTTGTCAGCACTGCCGAGCTTACGATCCACATTCGTTCTAGGTGTATCGTAGCTCAGCTTCTAGGAAGCCATTCATTCGTTACTCGACATTTAAATACGCCGGTTTTTATGTATATCTAAGAATTAAATAAATTTTAACTTAAAATTAATAACTCAGTCTTTCTTTTAAAAGTAGTTATCGGGTGTGTGTGGTGCAACATAAAAATATAAAGCGCCTTCGTCTTTTCTACAAGGGAGCAGCACAGTACCGGCGTTATACTGATCAAGATTCTCCAGCCCGGCCATTAAATAAATAATCAGCCCTATTCTGCATTTCGACTCGAATCGAAATTTTCTCCGTTTGGCACCTTTGGTATTATGCGTTCCGTTTCGTTTCGATCAATCTTCGAAATTTACGATTGTACCTATTCTACATTTCGATCGTAGTTACGTTTTTCTAAGTTGCAAATTTGTTGAGGGAGAACGTTTTGATTGTTATTTTCGTGGGTTTAAATATTAAAATTTTATAAAAGAATTGAGGGAATATATACTGTGCATGATTGTAAAAGTCATCATAAATGAATTTTCTCGATTTCTGTGTTTTCGTGAGCGGTAATACGGGCAATACGAAAAATTGGCTCAAATAATAGCAACCAAAAGGGATATTTCGCGAGGTTTTCAAAGTGGAAGTCCAGGCGTTTTTGTTTACATTATCTACAAATAAGACTGTGAAATGCACTGAATACAATTTATTATATAAAATTAATAGATGTATGCACATACATAGATACATACATACATAAAATGTGAAGTTACATAAGAAAAGATGCTTTTATTATTGCACTCGTTTTTACTGACTTTTTATAAAGAGGTGCGTATGTTGTCTCGAATTCGATTTGCTATGGAAAGATAAGCTTTGTTCTTCCGCTCCTCCTGACGGCTTTCAAAACGGGATTCATTTGCGTTCAAATCTTCCACTCTGTAGTAAATGCAATGTTGTGGAGTGCTCAAACAACGTTTATAATTTCACTGACTTTGAGCAATGAGTAATACAGTTCAAGATGAATTTCTTATGACTCTTCACTCATCTGAAAAAGATCAAACATGTCCCTAAATCTCCGCCTTTCAACTTCCGCATCAGCAATCTGGGAGTCGTTCTCCTCTTCAAGCAATAACGCCGCGGCAAAGGATTTCATTCTTATAATTATGGTTCCACTAAATTAAGAGCAAACGAAATTTTATTTTTAATTACAGTGATGCTAGATATATTTAGTTATTATAAAATATTTATAAACTTTAACTTCATAAGCTGCTATAGTTTGGTGGCAAATATTTCTTTGTTTTGTTTCGATTTCACACATTCCTAGGCAAACAGCTGATTTCGAAAGAAACAAACAGTAACAGTACACCTATTTTTGGAGAGTGAGCTGGGAGTTTAAAGGGCACTGGATAAATATAAAGTTGAAAGCAGTGACGATAACAACGACTTCGCTGGCGAGGATACATTCGATTACTGCACAGGCGATACGTTCGTTCCTCATGTTGATATTTCTCCACCAGAAAATTTACGAAAATCCTCAAGACCAATGGCTACGTGCGATTTTGCAAGCCAGTGATATGTTTCTCATTTTGCCGCTATAGAACGTATGTACGACGATCCAATCACTGTAAGTGAAGCAATATCTAGCGACAATTGCGAATATTGGAAGTGAGCTATGCAGTCCGAGTTGAAATCTCATGTACAAAACGAAACCTGGACCATATGCAAACTCCCTGACAACCGTAAAGCAATTAAATTGAAGTGGATATTTCATACCAAGTGCGATGAGAAGGGCCACGTATTTCGCCACAAAGCTTACCTTGTGGCAAAGGGCTGTTCACAAGAGCCTGGAATAGATTACCATGAAACTTTTTGCCGTAGAGCGATACACATCAATACGTTTTTTAATCAGCAATTTTATTACCTTTGATTTGACGTACCTCCTTTTAAGATTGTTAAATTGGTTCGTAAGATATACGTGGTTAAGTGGAACCACTTTTTTAAGTTGAATAACGGTAAATTGAAAATATCTCGAAAACGTATCCACAAAAAAAAAATTAGCTCGATTTTCGGAATCACCGAGCAATTCTTCATAGAAAATGGATAGTGGCGTCTGGTGAACAAAAACCAAACTACATTTTGTGATCCAGTGTAATTTGTTCAATCTAAATGCTCTCAGAAAAAATCATTTCCTTAAAACAAGAAACCAGTTTCCTTATTTTAGAGTTACTGTTTTTTGCTTAATATTACGAAAAATTTACTCGATTTGAGAAGTTTTCCCTCAATTCAGGTTTATGCTTTAAATAGGGCGTCATCAATTTGAGGAAGTAAATCTATTCAATATAAGTAATAATTTCCTTAAAGTTAATTCCTTTCCTGGGCAATGTCGGCTGTGGCGTCGTGTGAAGACTACTGATTCTGGTTCTGAGATCGCAGGTTCGAGTCCGGTTGAAGGTAGTTAGTAAGTCAATTATTTCAATTCAAATATAAATTAGAAATTATAAAATTAACCTCGGGATTCAGTAATTCAGTCTCATCTCAAGTCACTAAATTTGAGATTAGCAATTAGTGACTATTATTGTGACTTGAGACGATTTGGGTATTCAGAAGGAGAGAGTCACAAAAAGTTCACCAAAAATGTGTGGTGAAAGCAAACACAGACAATCAACTGAGAGCGTTTATGTATGCCTATTGTCCGCGCCCAAAGAGTCGCAATGGTCGAGTGGTCAAAGCATTAGGATACCGGTCGAGAGGGTCCGCGTTCGAGGCCTCCTCGGGCGTAGAGGACTTTTTATTTTTTTATTTAGTATTTTTCTCTTTTTTTGTTGGTTTTATTTTTTTAATAGTCTTTAGATTTAAAAGTTTCAAAAACAAAAAAAAAATCTTTTTCCAATGGATTTGTATGATATTAAAGCATTTTGGTTTATTTCCTAATGAAATTGTTGTTGAAAAAATTTCCTCGCTTCATTTTCGCGTTTTTTTAATAAATTGGAAAGCAATTATATTTTTCTCCATACTTTTATTTTTGTTACCTGCTCTTACCCTGGGATTCAGTAATTCAGTCTCATCTCAAGTCACTAAATTTGAGATTAGCAATTAGTGACTATTTTTGTGACTTGAGATGATTTGGCTATTCAGTAAGAGAGTCACAAAAAGTTCACCAAAAATGTGTGGTGAAAACAAACACAGACAGTCAACTGATAGGGTTTATGTATGCCTTTTGCCGCACCGCCCGAAGAGTCGCAGTGGCTGAGTGGTCAAAGCATTAGGCTGCCGGTCGAGGGGGTCCGGGTTCGAGTACTCCTCGGGCGTAGAGGATTTTTTTAGTTTTTTTTTTTAATAATATTTACATTTTAATGTAAAAAAAATATATATTTTTTCAATGGATTTGTATGATATTAAAGCATTTGGGTTTATTTCCTAACGAAATTCTTATTGAACAAATTTCCTCGCTTCATATTCGCGTTTTTTTTATTAAATGGAAAGCAATTAACTTTTTCTCTATATTTTTATTTTTGAGACTTGCTCTTAGCGAGCTGACAAATTAGCGACTTTTTTTGAGACTAGAGACGTGAGACAGCGTACTGAATACCAAATAGTTTCAAAACCCAAGTTCACCACCAAAAGTCACTATTAGTGACTAGAGACCGCTTACTGAATGCCAGGGTTAGCCAGCTGACAAATTAGTGACTTATTTTTGAGACTAGAGACGGGAGACAGCGTACTGAATACCAAATAGTCTCAAAATCCATGTTCCCCACCAAAAGTCACTATTAGTGACTAGAGACCGCTTACTGAATGCCGCGGTAAGACTAAACTGCCATAAAAAAATAAATGAGATAATTATTTTTAAATACAGTTTAAAAAATTACAACAAAAAAAATATTAAAAAATAAATAAATTCCTGTTCTGGGACTCGAACCTCGTATCTCTCGACCGGCACTCCAGAGCTTTGCTCTGTCGGCCATTGCGACTGTTCGTGCGCCGCGAGATTAATGACATACTTAAGGCCTGTATGCAGCTCTCAAGAAAACCAAAAACTCCATATAAAATGACGTACAAGAAATGGCTAAGAAATTTTCTAGAGTCAAATTTCCTTAAGGCAGTACGCAGTTCTTAAGAAATTTACTACGCTTTCTACTACGGTTTTCTAAAGTTTTTTGTGAAAAAAGAGCACAAGGCAACCCAGGCTTGCAACAGAAATATATGCCCGTTCCATTATTTCTTGAGGAAAGAGTGAGGCAACAGGCTGTGAGGTATCAAAAATGTCAAAATTCCTTGGACACACACGCGAAATAATGGCAATTTTTTCTTGACCGTTTTCTTGAGAGCTGCATACAGGGCTTTATTCCTTTCACGGCAAGTTAATTTTTCCTAAGAGAGAAAATAGTACTGAAAACTAAAGGCCCGTTTACATACAACTTTGGCGTTGCGTTGGCGTTGGCGTCGCTTCGACAGCTGACTATGAATACATGCATTTATATGAAAGTCTCCACATAACCAAAGTTGGGCAACGCCAACGCCAACACAACGCAGAAAGATGACCAACTCTCAACTTTTCGCGCGCGTCATTCGTCAGCTGTTCCAAATAATCAAAATTATGTGATTCAATTTTCATTTTTAATCAAATGCGGGCAAGAAATATATTTTTAATGCAATTATTGATGTAAAATTTTGGTTTTTCTGCCGCTAGTATTTTAATTTAGTGACCAAAGTATTCTCTGCTAAGCGTTCATTGTAGCAAGCACGGGCGTTACTCGCGCTGCTGTCAAAGCGACGCCAACGCCGACGCAACGCCAAAGTTGTATGTGGACGGGCCTTAAGGAATTGTGTTTTCCTTAAACTGAGCAGTGTTGCCAGAACATAAAATTAACATGTTTTATTTGAATAAAGTTGAAAGATTAATAAATTCATAACATTTTTTTTGATTAACAAAGGAGACTGTTGTTGTTGTTTTTGTTGTAGCGGCTACTAAACCCCGCTCGGGTCGGTTCATCCGTCAACGTTATCGTCCGTTTCAGCTAAGGGGAGGCCCGGGAAGTGCGCGACTTCGACAGGTTTTGTTTATAAGGACAGGGGCGTTAGCTGGGTGGGGTTCTCGGGGCATGTGAAGAGGTGCCGAGAGTCAAAGGAGACTGTTATATGTATTATTATGGAACGAATTTCCGTCATCCCTTGCCAAATTTGGTTTGGAGACAAACAACAATGAAGATGACACTGAAGATGGCACAACGCCGAAACCGGTTTGTCTCCAAACCAAATTTGACAAGGGATGACGGAAATTCGTTCCATAATACATCATACACCCACCCTGTCGGAAACAACAACAACCAAAAAGGAGACTGTTATACTTGATTAATTAAAGCTCTGCATCAGAAGTCATATTTGTATTACTTACATAAATATGAAAAATAGATCGATTACAAACTTATGGCGTTTTTTTCTGTTAAAAAATTTTGCGTCCTTATATTGTACCATATGCACTAGGTTACTTTTCGCCCTGAAAAATGGCTATATTAGTAGAAAGTATTGCACTTTTGCTTATTCGGAGAGCAATATTTTGAGAAATGAACACGAAATGCTGTGTAAAGGCTGACGAAAATAGGGCAACATTATTTCGAGAAAAAAAAGTAATTTATGTTGAAAAAACCAGTCGCTTTTAAGTTTTTTAACAATTAAACTATGTAATTTATTTTGATGTCCATATATTCGAAACGTTCCCGTTTTTAAAGACCTGCTCACTCTCTGCACATGCCTGTCAAAGAGCAATAATAAGCAACATTACGGGATATTACCACCATGATACAATTATTTATAGATATTGTCTTCCCAGAGAGTTTGTGCAAAAATTATGAAATTTATGCAAAATTTTTTACTTTTTAGTGAGCATTTTTAGAAAAAATGTGGTATGCAGTTTTGTAGTCTATTAAATTCTAGTTTAATGAGGTGCAAATTCGAACTAGCGAGGACTTATTGCTGATTTTTAGCATTTTTTATGACGGTATTACGATTTTTTTGCCATACAAGGTACGTTCGATAAGTTTTTTATATGTAAAAAATGCGACGCAGCGGCAACAAAAAATTTACCAAAAATAAGCGGTAAATGCTAAGTACCTTCAATATTTACTTTAATTATTATACTAAAATTTTATAAATTTGTAAAGATGCTGATTAAAAAGTTAGACATTTTGGTGAAAATTTGCAGAATTTTCATAATATTTTCACAAAATATGAAGTTTGGATTTAAATGGTATTTTTTAAGTTGTCAGTATTCCATAAAAAATAGTAAACATTAAATTTACTAAAGAAAAATAGCCAAAACTTGCTTGTCGCGTCCCAGTTTATATTTGGGTCACTGTATATGTGCTTATTTGTAAATTGTATTTCAATTATATATATCGTGCCCTGAAATGCAAAAAGACGTAACAACGTGTCAACTGAAATTGAAAAAGTCATGACTAATATTTTTATTTATTTTTTCATAAAATTATGTGGGAGTTGTAATTCGATGAAATCCATAATATAAATCAAAAAGTGAATTTTGAATTATTTATTAGTTATGACCAGGGAACGGATTTTATGGAAATTGCCTTTTTTCTGCTAAAGAGATGAAGTATATTTGATTAAGAATGTCAACGATTTAACATTCCCTAATTTCATAAATGTATACACATTTGATGTTGCCTTTTTTTTTGCCTTTTGTTGCCTGTTCTACCTTCCATTGTAAAGAGCAAGGAAAAAGCCCTTATTCCTGATAATATGAAAGTCTTAAACGTTTCATATTTAAAGTGGGCGCCACTTTTATCAACTCACGTCGAGCCCACGTTTAGTACATTCAAGGCTTTTCTTCGCGAAAATCGAAAAAAAACTTCAAAATGCAACTTGTGGTTCAATGTTACTACAACTATAGAGATTAAAGTTTTGTGAGGTACAAACTCGAAAGGAGAAAATAGTCAAATATTCAAAGTACAAATTTTTCATATAATGAAACTAGTTCATAGCTTTTCTTTTTTTACTTTTAAAATAAACATTTCTAAAATCATCGTATTCTTTGCCTTTTCCTGCCTATTTCGCTATTTTATTTTGCCTTTCTATCCTATTTCGTTATTTTATTTCGTCTTTTTTATAAGTTTTTCGGTCCTAAAAATCCGTTCCCTGGTTATGACCCTTTGCATTTCAGCGAAGATGTTTGTTAAGTCTTTTTGAATTTCAGGTGAAGATATGTAACACAGTTCGACATGAAAAATTTCTCCGAGATACAGCTACCTATTTATAATAGATTTTGGGTCGTTAAATTTGCCAAAATGGAAACTAATATATATACAAATTTTAAGAAAATACTGCAAATAGCAAAATCGGCTAAAAACAGCTAATTTTTTTTTGGAAAAGCGGCTAACAAATCGGCTGCCGGCTAAACCGAATTTTCTCCGGCTGTTTGCTTTCGCAACCGGCTAAATCTAGCCGGAAAACGACTCAAATGGCAACACTGAAACTGAGTCAAATCGTTTATGCAGCGTTTTTGCTGCATTTAAAATGCAACATTTAGCACTTTCGAACATATGTTTTCGAAGAGCGTTCATGCTATCGCATTTAGCAAATGTACATTTACGCGAGTTCGAAATCGTATGCTTTTGACAAACAGCCGTGTTCCAGTCGCTTATTCAGATCCGTATCTATTACGATAAATTCTCACGGAAAAGATAATGTCCAAAAATCCCTACTGAAAAGGAAAAAATAAATTCTAAACCGAAAATTCAATACAAAAACTTGAATTATTTTAACCATAACCAAACATTTGTTTGTGTATATATTCATTTGTCGGTGCTGTCAATTATAATTTCCACACTTAATTAGGAAACAAAACAAACAGAGTTGATCACAAATTAATCCAGATTTCTATCAGCATCATATCGATGTTTAATTTGCGTAACTTTTCTTTATCCAAATAATGTAAAATAATAAATGAAATCTCGATCGGCGATCACTGAAACGCAGCTAGCGACTGTATACTCGAAAAAGCAATGTTGCCACTTCTTCTCATTAAACCATGTTCGAATCGTGGAAATTTTGGAAGATCACAGGGTTGCTTTTAGCATTTAGATTCTAAATGCAAAAATGGAGTTGCATTTAGTTGCATTTAGGTGACGAATTTTGTATGGATAAATGTACATTTAGAGTAGCATTTAGAGCTAAATGCACTAAATGTGCTTTTACGCGTAAGCAAAAACAGCCCATTACTCATATTAACCCCGGGATTCAGTAATTCAGTGTCATCTCAAGTCACTAAATTTGAGATTAGCAATTAGTGACTATTATTGTGACTTGAGATGATTTGGGTATTCAGAAGGAGAGAGTCACAAAAAGTTCACCAAAAATGTGTGGTGAAAGCAAACACAGACAATCAACGGAGAGCGTTTGTGTATGCCTATTGTCCGCGCCGTCCAAAGAGCTGCAATGGTCGAGTGGTCAAAGCATTAGGATACCGGTCGGGAGGGTCCGCGTTCGAGGCATCCTCGGGCGTAGAGTATTTTTTATTTTTTTATTTAGTATTTTTTTCTTTTTTTTGTTGGTTTTATTTTTTAATAGTCTTTAGATTTAAAAACAAAAAAAAAAATCTTTTTCCAATGGATTTGTATGATATTAAAGCATTTTGGTTCATTTCCTAATGACATTGTTGTTGAAAAAATTTCCTCGCTTCATTTTCGCGTTGTTTTAATAAATTAGAAAGCAATTATATTTTTCTCCATACTTTTATTTTTGTTACCTGCTCAAATCCAAGTTCACCTCCAAAAGTCACTATTAGTGACTAGAGACCGCTTACTGAATGCCAGGGTAAGGCAGCCATGTCATTGGAGCCATTTCAAGGTAATATTTCCCTAGAATAGTATACTTTTTTCCTAGCATCAAGGAATGTTTTTTCTGAATATAGTATTGTACATTTAAACTTTGCTTGTAACTCTAAAACATTTGCTTTTTACATCGACTTTTCCTGTGCTTTCGATGCTATTCCTCGAAATATGCTCTTTTACAAACTAGCTTCCTTTGGCCTCTCGAGTCATCTAATCGAAACGCTACGTCTCATATACGCTAATACTAGCAGCCAAGTGTCTTATAATGGCAAACTTTCAGATGCTTTTCCAGTCAACCAGGGGGTGCGGCAAGGCTGCCTGCTTTGCCTAGTACTTTTCTCCTCGTACCTCAACGACCTGCACAACTATCTCCCTGGTGGAGTTAAAGTGGCTAATACAACTATTATAAAAGTGTTAATGTATGCAGATGATATAGTCTTGCTGGCGGTATCTCCGCAGCAGCTACAAGAAATGATTGATGCGTTGCACTCATACTGTGGGCGCTTAGATTAAACTTAATGAAATCGAAGATCTTAGTTTTTAGGAAAGGTACCAGAATCCAACCAAATTGGAGCTGGTCTTATGGTAATCAGCTGGTGGATATCGTAAGTGAATAAAAATACTTAGGAGTACTTTTGAACTAGAAGCTCTCATATTCCAAACACCTGGATTCTAAGCCTGTAAACGCCAAGAACGCCATAAACGCGACGTGGCTAAAATACATAAACACCTAAGAATACACCCGTCCAAAAAGATAACAATCTTTGACTCGGCCTCCAGGTTGATCGTTTTATGGGTCCCAAATATGGGGCTTTGAAAGATATGAGCAAGTGGAAAAGCTTCTACACTTTTTCATAAAAAAAAACTTATTATTCTCCCACCTAACACGCCGAACTAGGGTTCGAAATTTCAGACTTTGGTATCGATACTGAGTACTCATTCTGGCATCGAGCTCATGGTATCGATACTCTAAAAGTATCAGGGAAAAAGTATCGATACTACTCAGTATCGGACTCATTAAAATACGTATTTGGGATACTAAAATTATTTTATTCTTCAATCTTATATCTAGTTATTTCCTGAAATTAAAACAATAGAAATTTTAAATATTTGATTTTTATTTCACTGCAAAACTTACTTTCACGTTAGAACTAATTTTAACGTTAAATGTACATACATACATACACATATATATATATATGTAGGACATTACTTGTTAAGAAATTTACTTGTTTATATAAATTTTTACAAAATCTTTTCTGTGGATACTTTTTGTAGTCAAATGAAAAAATGAAAAAATAAAATTTGTAATAAGAACTTTAAATATATTTCGTGTTCGCATTTCTTATTACAATTAAATTTTTACAAAATCTTTTCTGTGGATACTTTTTGTAGTCAAATGAAAAAATGAAAAAATAAAATTTGTAATAAGAACTTTAAATATATTTCGTGTTCGCATTTCTTATTACAATTAAATTTTTACAAAATCTTTGCTGTGGATACTTTTTGTAGTCAAATGAAAAAATGAAAAAATAGTTGTTTTAGAAAAAATAAAAATTGTAATAAGAAATGCGAACACGAAATATATTTAAAGTTCTTATTACAATTTTTATTTTTTCTAAAACAACTATTTTTTCATTTTTTCATTTGACTACAAAAAGTATCCACAGAAAAGATTTTGTAAAAATTTAAATAAACAAGTAAATTTCTTAACAAGTAATGTCCTACATATGTTCTTTGGGGGCTAAACTTTTGTTTCCCTTATCTCGACGATGTTCTAATCGCATCCGAATCTCTAGAGCAGCATTTAATTGATCTTGAGCAATTATTTAATCGCTTACAGACATATGGTCTAACTGTTAATGTTTCGAAATGTCATTTTGGACAAGACAAAGTAATATTTCTTGGCCACTTACTTTCCGCCGAAGGCATTCAACCAATTCCTGAGAAAGTCGATGCAATCTTAAACTTCCCGCAACCGAAAACTGTCAAGGAGATGCGACGTTTTACTGCGATGTTAAATTTTTACCGAAGATTTTTACCGAACGCGGCGGAGATGCAAATCCCACTTCTTATTTATCAGAAAGGTAATAAGAAGAACGACAGATCTCTAATCGAATGGACACCTGAAGCTCAATCTGCATTTCAAAAATGTAAGAACGAATTGTCCCGATGTACGCTGTTGGCTCATCCTACCGATTTGGTACCGATATCCGTTATGGTCGATGCGTCCGATTTAGCAATTGGTGGGGTTCTTCAACAAAAAGTTGGTGAAGTTTGGAAACCACTTGGATTCTATTCTTTGAAGCTGAATGATACTCAAAAACGCTATAGTACTTATGATAAAGAACTACTTGCGGTATATCTTACGGTGAAGCATTTTCGATACATGCTAGAAGGTCGAAATTTTATAATCTACACGGATCATAAGCCTCTTACTTTCGCTTTTAAACAAAAACCTGAAAAGGCTTCACCTCGTCAATTCCGTCAACTTGACTTTCTGTCACAGTTTTCCACGGATATACGTCATATTAAAGGGAATGAGAACGTTACGGCAGATACTCTCTCTCGGATCTCCACTATAGATTTGCCAAACCTCATCGATTATGAAGAATTGGCAAAAGCGCAAGAAGGAGATGCAGAATTAAAAGCTTTAATAGAAAATCCAAGTTCTTCATCTTTAATTCTTAGATCTTTAACAATTCCATCGACATCGAGACCCATATTTTGTGACATTTCCACATCAACTGCAAGACCCTTTATTCCAAATTATTTTCGCGGAGAAATTTTTAAGAATGTACACAATATGTCTCATCCAGGAGCAAATTCAACAACTCGAATGATTTTACAACGTTTCGTATGGCCAAATTTAAAAAGGGACATTAAAATATGGTCTAAAGCTTGTAGCATTTGTCAACGTTCAAAAATTTATCGACACAATCACAGCGCTGTAGGTAGCTATGATTCTCCAAGTTCACGCTTCTCGCACATTAACATTGATCTAGTCGGACCATTGCCTTCCTCGCGTGGGTATTCGTATATTTTAACTTGTATTGATCGATTCACCCGCTGGCCAGAAGCGTTTCCCATAGTAGACGCAAGTGCACACTCAGTAGCGGACGCTTTATTTCACGGATGGATATCTCGTTTTGGAGTTCCTTCCAGGATTACAACGGATCAGGGTCGTCAATTTGAGTCAAATTTATTTAAAGAACTTGCACAGCTTCTTGGATCTCAACGAATACGCACTACGCCATATCATCCTTGTGCCAATGGCATGATTGAACGGTGGCATCGTTCGCTGAAGACTGCTTTGATGTGTCACAATACTAATAGCTGGATGGAAGTGTTACCAATTGTGCTGCTTGGTCTTCGATCAAGTTTACGTGAGGATGTAAACGCTAGTCCTGCTGAACTTGTTTATGGAACTTCTTTAAAGCTTCCTTGTGATTTTTTTAATAACACTAGCGATTTGTCTCCTTCAGATGACTTTGTCAAGCAACTGAAATCTTCAATGAACTCGTTACGTCCAATTGAAGTTAAGCATAAATCAAATCGTTCTGTTTTCGTCCACAAAGATCTTGCTTCATGCACTCATGTATACGTGCGTCAAGATTCTATTAAAAAATCTCTTCAACCACCATATGATGGTCCTTATCTGGTTCTGAGCAGAAATGACAAAGTTTTCAACATCAAAATGAATGATTCCACCAAATCAATATCAATCGATCGACTCAAGCCAGCATTTATGTTCAATACTGATATTTGTGAAGACCCTCGTTCAGTTCCTGTTACAGTATATCCCAATTTTGGAAGTCGCATTCCACGTCATGTACGCTTTAGATCGAGACTTCAAACTTAGCAAAGTCTCTGGAGGGGGAAGTATGTAGGACATTACTTGTTAAGAAATTTACTTGTTTATTTAAATTTTTACAAAATCTTTTCTGTGGATACTTTTTGTAGTCAAATGAAAAAATGAAAAAATAGTTGTTTTAGAAAAAATAAAATTTGTAATAAGAACTTTAAATATATTTCGTGTTCGCATTTCTTATTACATATATATATATATACTTTCACGAATTTCAAATTTTATTAAACAATTTTTGTAAATTTTTTGGGTATGCATTTTTGTATCCTATTCAATTTTAGTATAATAATGTGGAAGTTTGAATTTAAAGTCAACGGTAGAAGGCTACACGTAAACTTGAATAGGTTACAAAACTGCATACCCAAAAAGTTTCTAAAAATTCTGCATTTTCGTGAACTTTGCGTAAAGTTTTATGGCCTTATTCATAAAAAAATAAAAAAGGTATATAAACTGAAAAATGTATGAAAATGTCATTTTACTAAGCGCTTTAAACCTACTTTATTTTTTTTGAATAAGGCCATTAAACTTTTACTTATTTGGTTTATGTTATGCAACAGACTACACGCAATTTCAGTTTATTTTAAGTGATTGACAAAATTGAATGCTAGTAATCCATATAAGCAATGAAAATTGGGTTGCTAATGGAAGAAAAAATTTAAAAAGTGTGCTTTTTAATAAGTATTCGATACTACGAGTACTTTGCTAAGTATCGAGTAAAATCACCAAAATAAGGTATCGAGTATTAAAGTACTCATTTTTATACCCTCAGTATCGATACTTACTCAATATCGATAGTATCGTTCGAACCCTACGCCGAACTATATGCTGCACCTTGAAACGGGTATCTTTCCACAATTTTTTTCATACTCTGCGCTCTCATATGCTTTTTATAGTCAGATGTCTGAACCTAGAAAACTCAAGGTTTCCTCGAATACTGGCGGAACAGATGCTGCCGAAAGCTACTTACTGGGTAAAAGACTGGAACGACATTGTACGTAAGGCAAATATGGATGCTATAACAGACTTCTCTCCAAATGCACTAGGCAGTTACATCCCTATCTTACTGGACAACCTTGTAAAGAATGAGTTCAGTATGTTGCTTGAATGTGCCCAAAAGTCAACTTCTCGTGACCTGTACCCATAGTTTGTTCAATTATCTCAAATATATTTTAGTGATGAATTTAGCACGTACAACATAAGTTTGATTTTCCGCGCTAGAGCAGGTCTCCTCATCCTCAACGCAAGACCTTTTAAAAACGTTTTTTCGGAAATTTGTCCAGTTTGTAATTTGGGGGAAGTAGGATGTCTATCACTTTATTGGTATTTGCCCCATCTATAAAAACATACGTCAGAATTTTTTTGGTGAAAAAGTTTTAGATTTGGCTGAAGTCATAAGCATTTTAAATGGTCACAACTACTTAGGTTTGTATAAGACTTTTACGTGAAAGAACTCAATATAAGAACTTAATAATTAATGAATTTTATTGAACACGTATCGATGTATTTATGTATACAGCGTGCCACACAATAATTTCAGTTATTGTCACATCTGTTGTTTATTTATTTAAATTTAACCTGGTTGTATTTGTTTTGAACCTAAATATTTTCATAATGTATCTACAAATTGGATAAATAAATTACAGCGCACGGCAGTGCGCGCGAGTGACGAAAGCAGCCACAGTAGCATGCTGAAATGATCGCTTATATATACACGAGATTTGGAAGTTTTTATCCAGACGTCCAATCGACATGTTTGAGGTATCGTTGGAAAGGTCTTGCAGAGTGTGTCCAGAAAATGTATTCAAGCTTCATAAACGATAAACCGGATTCTTAAAAAATAGCAAAAGTTTTTTTGCTATTGCCGGTTTTAGGGGGCATGTGGGTACACCCTATAGGCCAGAGCTGTAAAATGATTGAATCAACATAGTCTGCATTCACTCGGCATTCCTTTCAAAATGTTGATTGTTGGTTTGTATAAATAAAAACTTCATTCTTGAGTGGCTTAAAATATTTTAAAACAAGCAAACTGTGTTTTGTTATTGAATGCTAGATTGCCATTCAGTATAGAATGTGAATGTTCAGCAGCATTCGCACTCACACATGATTGTATATTTAGAATGAATGCACACTTTTTTTTACCATTCAGTACCAATAATTTGTTCCCAGGGTTGATATATTTTATACTTTAAAGTTTGAACATATCTGGAATTGAAACAAAAACAAATATTTTATTTCAAAGTATATGTACTTATGTATTGAAGTTTTCTGCCACTAACCCAAAGCCAATGACTCGTGCAATATTATTTATTCCAAAGCAACTTATCGCAACTGTAGAGCAAAACAGACACATCTTGATATGTATACATATACATCATCGATTGTAGAAATTTTTTCGCAGAAGAATATACAAAATTGATTNCTTGGCTGCAAAAAGACAATATTTTAAACTACCACTGAGGCTGCACTACTCAGTTCATGTCATTGATGTGGATATCAGTAGAAGGGTCTTCAAACAAGCTATCTAACGCTATCTTTTGTGTTTATAAAATATAAATATGTCATAACTTTACCGCCTGAAAACTAAAAATCGGGCTGCTGAAAATATACATTTCGGGCATTTTCTCAAAAACTGGTCAGTCGATTTTATTCTAGGTTTCCACAAATCTAGCCCAAAATCTTAGCTTTCATCTGGCATACATATCTGGGAAAACTATTGTTGTGGAGATATTGCAATTCAAATTAAAAAAATGTCGCTCCAAAAAGGGTCAAATGGTTACTTTAAGATATAAAAATAACTTACCAGTTCCCCAAAAAAAATTGCTAATTCACCGATTGCCACTTAAACCGAAATTCCCTGGAAATCGGGGAATTTCCCGCGAGTTGACAAGTTGAAGGATGCAGCTGTGCTAATCACTTCGTACATGTTTTGGAAACCACACAGTCACACGCCAAAATTGTAACATTTTTCCCCATTTTAATTGCAGGTATGTACACAGTATGTAACTATGCTACATGGGTTTATCACCCGCACTTAACCTACCTGGGAAGACGCGTACTATATTATCTACAGTTGTACATATAAATGTATGTAGGAATGCATTTAGTTCGCCCAATGTGCCGCTACTACTTACATACATAAGTACGTTGCGTAATTCCGTCTACTGCTAGAAACACAAAATTAAAAACAGAGCTTTTGCAACGATTCGTACGAATAAAAAAGATTTCCCCTACGTTTCAAAGGCAGTTTAAAATTTTGTATAATTTTCGTCACGATATTGATATCATAAATTTTGTGTTTCTAGTTCAGCTTTCGTCACTCGAAAAGTTTACCTCAAGAGGTGTTTCGAATAAGCACGAAAAAGCCCGTTGATAATACTACAAATTTCGATAAGCTTTTGTTTTTATACAAAATAAAAATAGTACATATCTAAAACTCTTTTGATAAGAGAAAAGGAAAAAAAGAAATATTTGGAAACCGATAGAAAAAATAAGATACTTAGTAGTTTTTCTTTACATATCTGTACATAAAATACCTTCCACTTTTTCTACTTTTGTCGCTAACTGGTTACAGAATCTGCCTCAGGCCTACAAAAATGTTATCGTCAGATTCAGCTGGAACAAAAGTGCTTCAAACAAGTAAGAGTTTCTCTGCATTATGGCTTCGAAACGACATATATACATCTTTCATTTGAATCAGTATTAAAAGCTCTATTGGCTCCTACATGTGGGTTTTTATAGGCGAGTCTCCCCTGAACCGTTTTTTCCATATTTTTGGCCTATGTGTTCTTTTATTCGAAACCTAACCGGTACCAAGTATCGAGAGTATTGGATACTTTTTAAATCGGTTCCGAATATCGATCAATACTAAAAAATATTGACTCAGCACATCACTAGAAACAGGCAACATGTAAACACAAAACAGCTGATATGCACTTTGACGCTTTATCCATTTTTACCCGGAGAAAAAGTCCGGGCCGCTTTGAGCAGGAAGAAGAAGACGCTTACGATCCAATTTTCGCTCTCTATTACCCATTTTGTTGAGTACGGGAATGATATCTGGGCTATTTTGGGCACCCGCGGGATCCCGCGTTGCGTACGGGAAAGAACCTAATAAAAATCTTTGATGTAAAAAATTGATTCGCTTAAGTAAATATACATACATGTACACAAAATTAAAAATATGTACATATGTATACATACAATAAAAGTTGGCTCTTTATTTCCGGGCTGGGACGTGTCCCGTCGTGCCGGGCCGGGCCGGGCCCCACTAAAATTCTTAACGTGCGGGCACGTGCGTGTTTTTGAAAGATAATTTTGCAGTCGTGCTGGGCCGGGCCTGAAAATTTTGGCCCGTGCCCATCNTGAATTAAGACTTCACGCAGACGCTCTTCTGGTATTTTTGACCGAAAGAAGAGGGAAAGCCTGAGGGGATGTTTCGAGCCGCAGAGTCGGCATGTTAATGGGTAGCGAACCTTTTCGTCTTCTCTTCGCATCGACGTGAAACGGGAAGGAGGAATATATTGTAGAGTGGCGAGCAATATTTGTCAATTTTAGCATACAACAGACATAAATACACTTAGTTTTCATCGCAGTAAAGTAACTTTACGCGTTCATTTACGAAAGTGTGCCGGTAGGGACACTCCTTAATGATTGATGAAATAGAGGGTGTGCATAACTCCCTTTATAATTGGGTGGAAGGAATATGCATGGTTGCATGAGGCCTTTGATTTGCTTATCTGATATGGTGGTTTCACGCAAAGCGTGGCGGAAACAAACTAAATTGATAGAAAATTATATGCATTAAAATCTGATGCAGTAGTCCCTAATGTTTAAAGAGAAATAGATAACAATAAATAATTATGTATTTTTTATTGTTACCCACCCTATCTATATGAAAAAAACGTGCATATTATTTTCACTTATGCAAACACTTAATGCACACACGCTATCATCAAACTCATTTTATCAGAACGTTGCGCAGACCTGATACAGTGAATTGCAAGTGTAACCCGGTATAGGTATTGAACGAGGTAACTTGGTAAAGCATCGGATTTATTTTTCATGTTATCGATAATAATATCCATTTCCGTGAATGGCCGACTTCATTCACAAAACATACCACGCTACGCATTAACATCCCCTCAGGCTTTGCCTCGTCTTTCGGGCAAAAATACCAGAAGAAGGAAAAAATATTTAGGGCGACGGCCTAAGCACAGTACGTTAGGGTCAATTTCACTTTCAGACTTAAGTTTTCCGTGCACATTTAAGTTTTTCAGATTGCACCACAAGTCTTTCGATGGTATGGACGGGTTCAATTTAGAGTTACAGAACAATCGTTTCGCACGTCTTATAATGACGGTAGCTTTGTTTCGTGCTATTTTGTACTGTGACCAAGCAAAGTCAGTATTGTTTCGTCTCCATTTTGTATGTAATTTATTTCGAACTTTTATAGCGGAGCTGACTTTATTATTATACCAGGGACAAGAACTATTCATAGCCTGAACAGCACGTAATGGAACATGATCATAATATAATTTGGTTAAAGTTTTGTTTAGAAAGTCAAGTTTTGCATCTACAGTTTCAACGTACCAAAAGTCATCCAACTAGTAAACAGATCACTAACATTTACAGATTTCAAATCACGATACATAAAAGTAACACTTTCAACAGTACTATTAAACGCAACATCTAATGCACAGAAAATTAGGTCATGGTCAGAAATAAAAAACATTTGGTCGAATTTAAGACCGTGGTGTAGACTAGAAGTGATAATAAGATCTAATAGGCTAGGATGCGAATTGTTGGCATATCTTGTTGGTACGAGTTTATTGACTACCTCAAGACCTGCAGCAGATACATGGTCAATTAGCTTAGTGGCATAAGTCATTTAAGAGATTAAAATTGAAATCAACACATACAACATAACGCTCATATTCAATCAAAAACATAGATAACTCAACAAAAAACGGATCTAACACGCAACACTTATGGGGGTTATACACTAGTATCTTTGTTACACCAACAACAATTACGAATTCAGTATCAGAGTTATGCGATACTGCTAAAAGCCTCATTTTTAGAGTAGAGCTGCAATAAATTGCAACACCTCCCCCTTTCTTAGTTGTTCGATCGAACCGCACAAGGTTATAGTTAGGGATGTGATAGTAAAAGTCCGAAATATTAGGATTGAACCATGTTTCTGAGACGCAGATAACATCAACGCCGGACTCCACAAAAATATTCCTAACATAGTCCAGTTTATCCCTGCTAAGGCTTCGCGCGTTAAAATGCACCACATTAAGGCCACTCGACTGTTTACACATAATATTAATTAAAGCCTTATGGGGCTCCTCAATGCTGGAAGCAGAATTCCTAGCGGGGTTTATACCAAACATACTGAGCTAGAGAAAGGGCAAATACAAAGTGCATTGAACATGTAAAAACATAAATGCATGTGATTGAAATAAATCAAAGTAGAAAAGAATATAGCATAATAGGAAAATAGCCGAAAGTTACAAAAACATTCATGGACAGAGAGTAAGAGAAATTGTTTGAAATTCACAAAGAAAATAGTAAACAAATAATAAATGAAGGGAACTAGGCTTGAAATGAAAGAGAAAATACATAACGTAACTGACTTAATTTCTGAGCTTGCACAAGTTGGAAAAAAACAAAGTAAAAATCAAACCTAACATACGGTTTATGTGTATGTGTAGTTGTTATTGCGTTTCAGTGCTGGTAAGAGAATTAATCTCGGATCTGCTGCTCACTTGCTTAGGCTCTTCGTTTGACTTAAGTCGCACAAAAATTTTCCCACGAATGGAGAACGCTGACACCAATAGTTTATTCCGTCTAAGCTCAGAGGCATATGCCATCACGTCACGCAGCATTTTTGGCAGACTCTCATGCAAATAAATCGATCCATAGCCCGGCATATCAACGTCAGAGAGCGCTAGCGATCTCTTTTTTGATTTGCTGAAAATAGCAATAGATTTTAAGAGATGGTTGCGGTCGTGCGCAGAGAGCAGCTTAACAACAATAGGGCAATTGTTGCTGCTTTTTTGCTTATTTCCTTTTGCACTTCGTATGCGAAAAGCCCCACGCAAAGGCGGTGGCTTGTGCTGCACTGCACCACAAATCTTGGAAAAAGAATTCAGGCAAACACTCATTAGCCGTTTGTGGGATCCCGTTGATTATTACATCTGTGGAAACTGCACTACTTTCTAGAGCACAGATGTGAGTCTGGACAGCGATCAGTCACTGCTAAGAGTAAGAACTTCGGTGCACGTGTTCTCCACTGCAGTTACTCCTTTTTCGATAGCTGCTATAGAGCGCTTCAAATTTACCGTTTCAGCAGCCAACTCACCGATCTTCTGCATAACTCTCTCTCCCGATTCTGTCATAACTGCACTAAACTGTTCGATGATAAAGACTCTCTGCTCTTCCAATTTCTTCTCCATTCTATCAAACATAGCTGATGCAGGTGTTAGAGGAGTCTTAGGGGGAGACGCAGGTTTTCGTACTGGATTTTTTCGCGTTGTCATATTAATTTATCAGGTGAAAGAAGAGCTGGCACAATGCAGGTATATCAGTAGGTCTCAACAGTCGAACTACACACGCACGCCAGAAGATAAACGAATTTTGGTAAATTTCAAAAGATTGCCGAGATAAAAAGCAAATACTAGGGAGCACTGCAAATACACGACCTACTCGTTTGACATTCCGCAACTCTATTCTCTATAGCAAATGGCTGCATATCTCTTCGTTTTTGCCTTCCGTTCATGCGGATAACCTCATTGAATATGTATGATGTGCATTTGACCGGACCTACCTATGGTTATGTATTTCGACCCGCAGAATCCGAATTTGAAGTCAGTTTGGCCAATATACCTCCTAGATTTCGAGAAAGCTTCAAAAAACCGCAAAAAGTAGCGAAAATCGGCAATAAAAAACGGGTTTTTAAAGTTTTCTCGAAATCGAGGAGGTATATTGGCCTAACTGACTTCAAATTCGGATTCTGCAGGTCGAAATACATAACCATAGGTAGGTCCGGTCAAATGCACAACACACTAATTTTTTTTTTGTGCCGGTGTAATTGACGAAAAGCATATTTTGTTGTTCACTAAACATCGTACTGAAGAATGTCGAATGCGCACAGACAGTTTTAAATCATCAGGTCCCTTTGGCAGCACAACTGCCCATTTTCATTCTATTATATTTTCTGTGGTTTGAGCGTAAATGCGAATGCTTAGAATTAGGAAGGCAATTGGTTTGTTCATGTAAAAATTAGCCAGTAACTCTCCAGTAACTTGATCTCCGAGAATTCGCTGTCAGAGGGGAAACTATCTAAAAAGTACGAGAACGCAAAACCAATAACAATTTGCAAGTTTTATTTAGAGATGATAAATTTGTGGTTTACTGGTAGCAGTTTCCTAATAAAACAGGGCTCAAATTGTAACATCCGTCCACGTGATACGTCAGTCGTATAAGCTGAATGGGATAAAGAGTACGTTCAGGTATGTCATAATCCGAAAAATGTGTTTTTACGTGACGAGTAATATGATATGGTATGTGACGGTTTGAGCCCAGTATCTCATGTCTTATTTTATATTTAAATAGGTTTATTTTGTCAATTTCAACTATAAAAACGCCATAAATAATTTCCTTATTAGCTTCAATCGCACTCAGCAACATGCGAGCCGCTGTTTTTAGTGGCAAAAATTTGCTATTTCCCCTCTTAGAAAACGTCAATTTGCTCTCTCAATTTGCCCTACTCGCTTGCAAGTTTTTACTGGCAAAAATTTGCTACTTCCCCTCTTAGAAAACTGTAATTTTTCTCTCTCAATTTGCCCTACTTTGCAAGTTTTTTGGATACATGAACACCAAAACTAGATAGTTTTGAAATCTTTTGACTACATGAACAGGCATAATAATAGTTTCATTGTAAATTAAGGCTGTTTTCATTTAATCATGATAACTGATTCAATAAAAATTGTTAATTTTCAAAATCAACGCTCTCTACGATCAAAATTAGCGAAAAAATGGTATTTCCTGAAGGATTTCGCAATTATCTTATGTAGAAAATATACATGTATAATGACCGTACGTATTTAAATAACGTCTGTGTGTATTTAAATAACTATAGGCAAGTAATGAAAAATCTCAATAAGTTAAAACATTAGTATATGTATGTACATAAAATGAATTTTCCATGTCACCGCAATCGCCTTTCTCTTGGAATGGGAATATCAATCCCAATTTGTAGCTACCGAACGTTGTTCGGTTAAAGATATTGATAGGTGTTGTGCTGAATGTTCTTGCTTCTTTGCTGTTGTTTGGCAAAATAGTGATCCACTTCTCTGAAAGCACCAGTTTCGATTTCTAATCCAATATTAGCACCATCAATGGCTTCACATTTGTCTATCTGGTATGCAGTATGAACAGTTTGTGTCGAACTTTTGGATGTGGAATCTGTGAAATCCCATTCGAAAGGTAGTTCATCAATATAAAAGGCTGTTAAAATAGGTAGAGGCAAAAATTAGTTTATTTTTCATGTAAACAGTTTTAAAGTTTTTGAATAAGAAAATACTTTTAGTGAGACGTACGTGGATGATAACAAGATTATGAAGCAAAGAGAGTAAATATGTTATGTATAGTACAAGTCGTACAAAACAAATCTACGTATTATAACTACAGGGCGAATGTATTTTAATAGGAACAAACTAAAAATTACAGAGAACAAAAAATAAGGATGTGGCTGAACTTTTACACCCAAAGCTGTTCGGTTCCAGGATGGATAGTAATATGTATACGGGATTCATGAGTCAATGAAGCAGTCATAACAGCTTGCATTGTATGCAGATCGAAATATTAATAAATATAAATTAAAAGTAAATATGTATGTATACTTCGAGTCACGATAAAAATACTGTTAAAGCCCGGTTATACAAGAATTGACTTGACTTATATAGACTACGAAACGAATAATCTGCGTGTCATCTATAGCCTTTTCTCCTTCTTTGAATTCCCAGCATTTATACACGCAAAATTGTAAACGTTTAATTTGTTTGGAGTAAAAATGGATACAAAATTACAATTGAAATAAATGTATTAACGCGTATAAAACTCTGATTGTTTTTATTTTATTTGAAAGCATGTTTTTCGATTGCCATAGGGATTGCATTATTACAAAAAATTATTTTTGTATGGCGTATTTGAAGGATTTGTATTAAAAATAAGTAAAAAAACACAATATGAAAGCATCATTCTCCCAAGGCTCTCTTTGCACTTAGGAACTTAACTTAGAAAACAAAAATCTATAGTTCTCCAAGATTCTGAGTAGTTTTTTTTGGGTAACTACATATACACGATGCCGACAGTGCGGTCTCGTATCCGGAACCGAACAAAAAACGACTACAATTTTCGTTCATTTACGTATCCAAAAACGTTTAAAAATCAACTACAATCGACTCAATTATCATTTATTTTCGTATCCGGAAAACGTTTGAAACGTTTAAAAAAGATAATGTTATTTGAAAACAAAAACAAATCAAAAATTGTTTTTGCCATTATTTGTAAGCTTTCAGAAGGTGCCAGTTCGAATACCGTCAGCGCTTCTTTATTTTCTTTTGAACCATGAAAAAGCATCTGAGAGTACAAACGGAAAGCGCATTAAACGAAAAATTTAATCAGAAACGTTTCCGTTTTAAAACACTTGTCCGCAAGAATGATAGAATACAAGATTGCATCCATGAGAGAGGATTTTTGAGCGTAGATTTTGCGTGACGTCATCTTGGTGCAATTGCGAGAGAGAAACGCCAAAACCCGTAGAAAAATATGTAACCAATGCAGAAAAATATGTTAGTATTAATACTAAATAGTCCAATTTTGCAGGGATCAACAAATATGCAAAGATTAATTAATTAGGAACACGTAGCAATAATTTAACATGTAGCAATAAACCAGCAACTTTCTACATTCACCAAGGAAATATACGTACTAGAATTCACCAAGGAAAGGCTACCACAGTTCCATGTAGAAGCTCATAGCTCACACACATAACACATATGTAGCTCGATTTGGTGTTTAATGCATCTCCTCGCCGTCAGAACTGCTTCCTTTCCTTTCCTTTTGTTTTCACTATTACGCTTTTCCACTGCACACTTCATTTTGCTTTGTAAAGTTTCAATAATTGTTTAAAACCACGCAGAAATATTAACGCACAAATATTAAAATTGTCATTTGGTTTTTTCGTATGCTCACAATCAACTATTGCACCAAGATGACGTCACGCACACATCTGATTCTGTCAAAATCACAAAGAGCGGATTAGCGGTACCGCGATGGGCGCACCCTCTATTTCTCTCAATCGTGACTTGTCTGTACTTACTAGGGATGTTAGTCCCGGGATCTCGGCCTTTTTTGCGTCCGGGAAATCCCGGTATTATCTGCCAAGAATCCCGCGATTTTCAGGATTTGTAATTTGCACTGGTGGCAATCAGCCCGGCCAGATGTACATATTTTTCGTACGGTACGGATTCACCGTACGGGTTTTTAACTTTCCGTCAAGATGTACGGATTTTTGTACGAATTTTTGGGAAGTTTTCTTCATATTGTAAAAATTTTCTTGTTTTACACATACCCAGGGCCGAACGCAGGTACGGGTTTTGGGGGTTAAAAAAAATATATAGTCGCCACAAAATACATATATCGCACCCCAATATACATATATCGTCGTTTAAAGTACAAAACCGCGAGTCGTCATTCTGCAAAACCGCGTAACTGACATTTGCTGCCAAAAATTGTATTTCCTCATACAAGCTCTTGGCTCAATCCTTAGCCATTCGTCCTGAAATATACTAGCCAGAAATGCGATTGCTTTATAAAAAAGAGAACCATTTNCTACCACAGTTCCATGTAGAAGCTCATAGCTCACACACATAACACATATGTAGCTCGATTTGGTGTTTAATGCATCTCCTCGCCGTCAGAACTGCTTCCTTTCCTTTCCTTTTGTTTTCACTATTACGCTTTTCCACTGCACACTTCATTTTGCTTTGTAAAGTTTCAATAATTGTTTAAAACCACGCAGAAATATTAACGCACAAATATTAAAATTGTTATTTGGTTTTTTCGTATGCTCACAATCAACTATTGCACCAAGATGACGTCACGCACACATCTGATTCTGTCAAAATCACAAAGAGCGGATTAGCGGTACCGCGATGGGCGCACCCTCTATTTCTCTCAATCGTGACTTGTCTGTACTTACTAGGGATGTTAGTCCCGGGATCTCGGCCTTTTTTGCGTCCGGGAAATCCCGGTATTATCTGCCAAGAATCCCGCGATTTTCAGGATTTGTAATTTGCACTGGTGGCAATCAGCCCGGCCAGATGTACATATTTTTCGTACGGTACGGATTCACCGTACGGGTTTTTAACTTTCCGTCAAGATGTACGGATTTTTGTACGAATTTTTGGGAAGTTTTCTTCATATTGTAAAAATTTTCTTGTTTTACACATACCCAGGGCCGAACGCAGGTACGGGTTTTGGGGGTTAAAAAAAATATATAGTCGCCACAAAATACATATATCGCACCCCAATATACATATATCGTCGTTTAAAGTACAAAACCGCGAGTCGTCATTCTGCAAAACCGCGTAACTGACATTTGCTGCCAAAAATTGTATTTCCTCATACAAGCTCTTGGCTCAATCCTTAGCCATTCGTCCTGAAATATACTAGCCAGAAATGCGATTGCTTTATAAAAAAGAGAACCATTTTGAAATATGAAGGATTTGAAGGATTTGTATTAAAAATAAGTAAAAAAACACAATATGAAAGCATGATTCTCCCAAGGCTCTCTTTGCACTTAGAAACTTAACTTAGAAAACAAAAATCTATAGTTCTCCAAGATTCTGAGTAAAGTTTTTTTTGGGTAACTACATATACACGATGCCGACAGTGTGGTCTCGTATCCGGAACCGAACAATTCTCTCAATTGTGACTTGTCTGTACTTACTAGGGATGTTAGTCCCGGGATATCGGCCTTTTTTGCGTCCGGGAAATCCCGGTACTATCTGCCAAGAATCCCGCGATTTTCAGGATTTGTAATTTGCACTGGTGGCAATCAGCCCTGCCAGATGTACATATTTTTCGTACGGTAGGGATTCACCGTACGGGTTTTTAACTTTCCGTCAAGATGTACGGATTTTTGTACGAATTTTTGGGGAGTTTTCTTCATATTGTAAAAATTTTCTTGTTTTACACATACCCAGGGCCGAACGCAGGTACGGGTTTTGGGGGTTAAAAAAAATATATAGTCGCCACAAAATACATATATCGCACCCCAATATACATATATCGTCGTTTAAAGTACAAAACCGCGAGTCGTCATTCTGCAAAACCGCGTAACTGACATTTGCTGCCAAAAATTGTATTTCCTCATACAAGCTCTTGGCTCAATCCTTAGCCATTCGTCCTGAAATATACTAGCCAGAAATGCGATTGCTTTATAAAAAAGAGAACCATTTTGAAATATGAAGGATTTGAAGGATTTGTATTAAAAATAAGTAAAAAAACACAATATGAAAGCATGATTCTCCCAAGGCTCTCTTTGCACTTAGAAACTTAACTTAGAAAACAAAAATCTATAGTTCTCCAAGATTCTGAGTAAAGTTTTTTTTGGGTAACTACATATACACGATGCCGACAGTGCGGTCTCGTATCCGGAACCGAACAATTCTCTCAATTGTGACTTGTCTGTACTTACTAGGGATGTTAGTCCCGGGATATCGGCCTTTTTTGCGTCCGGGAAATCCCGGTACTATCTGCCAAGAATCCCGCGATTTTCAGGATTTGTAATTTGCACTGGTGGCAATCAGCCCTGCCAGATGTACATATTTTTCGTACGGTAGGGATTCACCGTACGGGTTTTTAACTTTCCGTCAAGATGTACGGATTTTTGTACGAATTTTTGGGGAGTTTTCTCCATATTGTAAAAATTTTCTTGTTTTACACATACCCAGGGCCGAACGCAGGTACGGGTTTTGGGGGTTAAAAAAAAAAAATATAGTTTTTATACTTTAAACGACGATATATACATATATAGTGCAGGCATATCTTTGGTTTGAATTTTAAGGCTTTGGAAGCTTTTGAAAGGGTAAAAATAATTGGACTCAAATTATTTCTTTAAAATTTTTGCATGTTCGGTATCATTTAGAATTTCAACGTGAACGCGGTGTTACTGATCCATATTTTGGGATAAACTTATGTAATTTACCTAATTGGGAGAAAGTGTATTTTCAATGTCCGTGAATCACCAAAAAAACAGTTTTACGTTCCGAATGCACTCTGTAAAAACAACGAACTATTTTGAACCGAAAAATTCTGCCCCTCCGGCTGCCGAATTTGCACAAACTACAGTGAAATACAGCCGCGAATCATTTTTAGTGGTAGCCAAATTCCCTTAAAAAAAGGGCTAAAAAAGTGCTAAAAAAGTCGTTGTGGTTAAAAATGGTAGCTAATTTTTTTTAAGTACATATACATTAGCGTGGGCCGAATATCCGCTTTTTTAGAATTTTGATTGGCAAAAATAAGGTTCATTATGCTTTAAAATCTGTGTGAAATGTGAAAATTTTTGGTCAATATCCTAGGCTCGCCCAAGTCCACCAAAGTTGAAGTACTAAAAAAATTTGTTTCTTAGCCAACTTCGATTCTCTGCAAAAAGGGTCCATATACGAAATTATGTAGGACTAATACTTTCGAAGATTATCACAATTTTAGTAAAAAAATGTATTAATTAATTTATTTATTAATGTTTATGTTTTGAGCATATTGAACTTTGATGGACTTGGGCGAGCCTAGGATATTGACCGAAAAATTCCAAATTTCACACAGATTTTTCTTATAGCATAATGAACCATATAAAAGGGGAAATATACGAAACCAGCTTGCTGCCTCCATCAAGTGATTGTACCATCACGCTCGAAGCACCTGACGAGTGTAAAGTAGCGAAAATAAATGAAATTAAAAAAAAAAAACTTTTTAATATACCACGCTTTTATAAATGGACTAAAAATTAGAAAATAATATTTCTCAGTCTCAGTCAGAGTAAGTCACCGAGTCAGACAGTTCCCAGTGTATAATCGTAAGATGAAGAAAAATCCTATTGGAATTTTACAACCATGTATGAATACTAACGATTAGGCGTAGTTTGATTAAGGCCTAAAAATGGCCTCTTCTATAAGTTTAAAAAAATTTTAAGCACCATTGTTTTCAAAGTGCGGGTAATTTCACAACCCTCTGCGTCCCGCAAATCAAGGTTTACATTCCCTGCGACCGGATTACATATTCACGTTTTTGCAGGTTCCACTTAATGATGTGTCAAATTTTTGTCGCGATAACGAGAATTACGAGCTCCTTGAACTCCAGCGAACGCTCCTTCTTAAACATAAATCATATTTGCGAAGTAAAACTGGGGCACAAAGATTAAATGGTTTAGCTTTACTTAACATCCATAGAGATATAGAAGTTACGAACGAAGAAATATCGAATAATTTTTTTTCTTAAAGACGAAGCAGTAGAAAAGTGTTATTTCTAACTTTTTGATGCATACATATGGGTATTTCCATACGTCACGTACGTGACAGACATGCGTTTCAATGAGATACAAACAAGGAAAAACATTTGTTTTCCTTTACTTCTGTCGACCCTTGTGTAGCACATAATTAGCTATATACTTAACCGAAAAAAAGAAAACAATCGAACCGCATGGTCCTTAAATATATGCAAAAAATAAAACAGTAATACAAATATTCAATTCAGCATTATTTAAAGGTTAGGTGGATTAAGGTAACGATTAAATATCTAAATTAAAATTATTTTACTACGGTACATTCCGTTTAGCTGCCTATTCGATTAGCTGTTTTAGTATAGCTGCTGAGTTTTATTCACTATGAATGAACCTTTTTCGGTTAACAGCATCGCGGGATTAAAAAACGATTTAATCTTTCCATTTCAAAATAATCTAAAGATATCCCCATTTTACAAATTCATTTATATATACTTTACTCTGAACACCTCCCATAGATACCTATGTCTGAATACCAAATTTCAAGTTCATGTGACTACGGGATTTGCCACGCCCCCTTTTATAAACTCATTTATATACATCCTACTATAAGCACCTACCATAGATATTTCTGCATACCAAATTTCAATTTCATGTGACTTATGGTTTTGAAGTCATAGCTGATACAAATTTCCACGCCTATGTGATGCGCCACGCCCCACAGTGCTGTATGAGCGGGCAAAAATCAAAAAAATTGTTGCCACGTATGTCAACGTGTTTGGTATCGTTGGAAAGGAAATTTATCCTAGATTAAGGATCTGGACTTAGTTTTTGTTTTTATCTCATAAGGTTCTCACAAAAACCTCTTAAAGTTGTGTGTTTTTTATATATTTTTTCTTTTATGAAAATGCCTTTAGCACACACAATTTTTCTAATTAGAAAATCTGTAAGGAAACCACTCTATAGAGCTTTTTAAAAAATATTGAGTTTCCTGGCTGGAATGGCCTATTTGCTACACCCTAAAATTTGTTGCAGAAAATTTAAAAAATTCCTAAGTTTACAAAGAGATAAAAAAAAATATGTAAAAGTATGTTTTTTTTTATTCTTTTATTTGAAAGAAGGGGCATTTTTCTTTGAAATAAAAAAAAAGTCTGCAGACTCATTGCGCTTTTCGAAGAAAATCGTTTTTTTAAGGTTATAAAATAAACTTTTGCAAAAAAAAAATTTCACTGATTACAGTTACCACAGTATTTTCCATTACTTAAATGCCAAAACATTCTTTAAAAATAGTAAAGTTTATTACTGTAGACACACGCGGTAGTGTTCTGTGCTGTGTAGTGAAGCGTAAAATAGTGAAAAAACTAATATTAATATGAATTCAATTATAAACAACTCAATTTTAGCTGATATCTGGATTTCTACTCGTCCATCAGATAGAGTGTCCGCATTATCTGCATTTTTTGAAGACAAATTAATACACGCTAAATGCGACAAAGCACTTTTGAATCAAAAAATAAACCTTTTTAATAGTGAGATGAAAAATAAGTGGAATTATAGTGGCCGCAAAAGAAGCGCTTTTGAAAAAACATATTCTAAATGGCTAAATTGGACATTCCTTTCCCTTCCGGATTCCAATGGAAATAAGGATAAATGTGCTGAACGGGGAAGACCTTCTAAGGAAGAATTTTGCGAAGCTTCACGGAGAACAAAAAATCGAAGGGTAGAGCATTTGTTGAAAAACTATTCCATCGAAGAGCTCGAGTATGCTCTGAAAAAAATGAAAAAAGCAAGCAAAGTTGAATGTTTTGAAAGTAGTACCGAAGGTTTGCCCATATCTGATTCACTCGCACTATACATAGATCTGAACTTATCAGATCGTAAATATAATAGTTTACGTGCCAAAATAAACCGGTTGCATAAAGATTGTATACCGAGCTTAAACGCATTGCAAACAAAAAAACAAACTTTGCTGCCAACGATTAAATCGACTGAATATTCAGCCGAAGTTGATCTGAAATCATTATTGCCTAGCAGCGTGCATAAAATATTGATGCATGGGTGTGAGGTTATTGAGTATTTCGATCTACCAATTGGTAAGAAAATCTATTTGTTGCTATTCGGCATTTTTTACTACTACGAATTTATTCCCACAGGCAATTTTTCAGAGGAAGCTCTGGAAGCTTTACATAAACACATACGTATCGTACGATATGATCATACACGTAAAACTGCTCGGGAGCATACAAACAGGGACTTGATGTCATACTTAACAATATCATCAGATCCTGAAGCAGTTTTTAAAAGGAGTGCTATCCCAAACAAAAATGCAGTTTATACAATGGACGAGCTGGAAGAGTATTTAGTCGATGCTGAAGAAACTTAAAAGTAATAAGTACCCTTCAGTCAACTCAATTAGTTTTATACTAATCAAATACTAGTCAGCCACACGGCCTCAACTAGTTCGAGTTCTGTAATTTTTCCATATAAGCAACTGGCCGCGGCGATATCCTACGAGATGGCAATTGTCCTCTTCTGCATCAGCACTATACCAGTTGGCATACTAGTCAGCCTCTGCATCAGCAATATATCAGTTGACATACTAGTCAATATATACATCAATATCATACCATTTAAGATACTAGTTCGTATATACGTCATGATCGTACCTGTTGGCATACTAGTCATTATATACATCAGAATCATAGCAGTTGACATACTACTCAGTCTATGCGCCAGAACATACTAATCAGTATGCACGTCAAGATCCTACCACTTGTCATACTAGTCCACGAATTTGACATTCATTCCAGTTGGTATACTATGGGATGGGATTTTTCTGATTAGTATGATTTCTAGTATAGATTACACTTTTTCTGACTAGTATGATTTCAACCCGAAATTCATGAATGAATTCATGTATGAATATACCACAAAATTCATGTATGAATACACCACAATTCATGTATGAATACACCACAAAATATATAGTCAATGAACTAGTGTGTTTGCTGAGTAGTTTGGAATTTGACTGCATGATGACTTTAATTTTTCAATTAACGGCGTCAGATAAAACAAATAATTTTTGATTCAGTATTTTGCAACAACTCTTGTTCGTGCGAAGTAACTAATAAAAAGGAAAACAAAATTATATTTGTCTTTTGAGTATTTAATGTCGTCTTGAATGAATCAAATTTTTTAAGCGTGTGACATCCACACCAAAAGATATAATCAATTTAAAAAAACATTTTGTAGTCAAAAAGGACCAAAATGAAAGTAGCTGCCATTCCTAGAGGGTTTGCGTAAGAGAGATATAGGGAATCTTATTTGCCATGAATTAAGCCATAGAATGAAGCCTTGAAGTCTTTAATATTATTAGGAAAACGCCCTGTATAAATAATAAAATAACTACTCAGTATTGGAACTACTTCTGAATATCAAATTTTGCAGTTTCAATCTCAGTTTCCATGAAAAATGTAAGAGCTAGGTAAAAAAAAAATTGATTTTTGAAATCTCCGTACTCTAATCCACCAAGAAACGAATTTTTACTCAAATCCGTCCATTATTCTATTTTTGCCCACTTTTTATATGGAGACACAGCACTGTGCGCCCCCTTTTACAAACTCATTTATATAGACCTTATTATAAGCACCTACCAAATATGTATATACATTAGAGCTCGGGCTATTCGGTTAATCGATTAACCGAATTATTCGAATCTGACTGAAGTCGTTAATCGGTTAGCAATATTCGAGTAGTCGAAAGCTGTCGACTATTCGGATAACCGTTCACTTTAGATTATTCGGTTAACCGTTCATTTTCGGTTAATCGAATATTTTAAGTTCGAGTTTTTTTTGCATTTACAGATACATATACATATGTATATGAAAAGTCTTGTTACATTCGTAGTACATATATAAGATTGCATGTGCCAAATTAAGGCAAAGTTTTTTTGCAAGAAATGTGCAGCAAAATACTGGAGGAAATAAAATTAAATTCTATCCCATATTAATTATTACCAAATCTTTGGTATCAATGTTTAGGGCTATATTATAAGACACATTTTTTGGATAGTTTTTTTTTTGCATACACCGTTATTTTGTGCCATATAGACCCCCATAAGGCAATACGCTTCTGAATACACATTGTGAATTGCCAAAATATGTTATTTCCATATTTAAGAATCATTTATTTCCAAATTAAAGGATGAAATACAACATAAATGTAAATAGTATATATGGATACCATAGTTTTTTAAACACATCGTTATTAAAAACCTTAAAATCCTATATTAACTTCTTTTAAGAAACGTCTGTTTTGGCACAAAAATGTCAGAAGGTGTACATTTTGTGGCAGTAGGCAGCTTCTTCGTTGAGAGACAATGTTTCCACCAATAGAAAATGTTCGCTCCGACTCAGCTGAAGTTGCTGGAATACATAGATAACGCTTGGCTAACTTGAAAATATTAGGATAAATTTCGCTATGAGTTTTCCACCATGTTATTGGATCAATATTATGACCAAGTTGTGGTTCTGCAATATATAAATCTAGCTGAGACGTCACGTCATTGGGCAACGTGTCATCGTCAAACAAAAAGTCCAAATCCGTGGATTCTACTTTGGGCTCTGCCACATTTGTTGATTTCTCTTTTTCTAAATAGCTTCTTACAAAGTCATGAATTTTGGTTTTTGTTTTAACATCTTCGCCATACAAATTTTTATATCGTGGATCCAAAAATGTTGCTACAAGAGAAGCAGGAATGTCATCGCAACTGTTTCCAATGTTAAATCTTTTAAAAAAAGATCTTCTGGCACATTCTTTAAATATTTTTTCATTTATTCCATCAGTAGAAGATGCTGACATATGATTTTGAGTAAACCGATTTATTATAGGACGGACCAAAGACATCGTTACAGTTTTTGCGCTACATAACACTGTTGTAGCTTTATAAAATGGATTTATAACCCTCACCAGAGTCGCCAATTCGTTCCATTCTCTTTCAGTAAATTCAAGTTTAAGTGCATCGCATGATTTGGTGACTGCTCTATCTCCTAAAACTAAGCAGATTGCACTGCGGTTTAAAATTATACTTTCGCACATGTATAATTTCGAGTTCCAACGAATCTCGCAAGATTGAACTAGCCGATTTTCTTTAATTCCCAACTGTACTTGGCGAATTGAAAGAGCATTTTTGGCTACGCTTGAGCGATGAAAATACGAAGACACATTTTTGGCTTTCTTGCATATTTCAGTAAACTGTGGAACGGCTCCAATTGCATCCTTAACAACCAACTGCAGAAGATGAGCGTTGCACTTAACACTATCAGGTATATTTAATAGTTTCTGTGCCGCAGCATTCATAACTGCTGCACTATCGTGAGTTATTGATTGAACCTTATTTGAAATATTCCAATCATTTAAAACTGATTCGACAGTGGAAGCAATATTATCTGCATTTGGTCTTCCTGGAAGAACAAAAAATATTTAAGTAAAAGTAGATTTTCTATGGGTTTACATTAATACCTTCCAACTGCTTGTTACAAAGCGTAGCAGTGCACAAGTCGTATTTTGAGTTAAAATACTGAGCTTCTACTGATATATAAGAATCCAGCGTTCGAGAAGACCATTCATCCACAGAAATTGAAACACTTGATGCCTCCGCCAATTCATTGCATATATTGTCTTTGACGGATTTATATAATAGCTTCAAGCGAGAATGAATGCTTCTAACGCAGGGAACTTTGTAGCCGGGTTCTATCACTTTCATAAAATCTCTGAAGCCATCGGAAGACACAATTGAAAGAGGTAGCATGTTGGTTGAAATCAAACGTGCAACTGCTCGTGAAATTTCTTCTTGACGTTCGTGTGTAACGACGGCTGTGTCACCTTCTAGCCTCTTCTTCTTGGATTTGTTGGGCCTATCGCTTGAAATTTCACTGTGGAAAGCTTCGGCTGAATGTGCGCTAATTATTGAAATGTTATTGCGAAATATTTTAGAGACGATGGCTAAAGCAATACCTACCTCTCGTTTTCGCGATTTTTGTTATGGATTTTTGTTAAATGGTTGTTCAGTGAGGATGTGGAGGAGTTGTAGCACAAAACTGCACCACATATGGAACATGTTACTTCCTTTTCGTCCTCTGATTTTTCGAAAAAATCCCAAACCCAGCTCCTTTTGCGTCCGCTCATTTTTGTATCTGAATATACATACATATGTGTGCATGTATATATTTTAAAAAATTTTTTTTTCATTTGTCAAAGAAATTTCAATGAAAGTTCGGTTACTGAAATTCGATTTGCTACAATGCTCGAGTAGTCGAAGCAAAGCAACTATTCGAATAATCGAAGGCGGGCGACTATTCGAATACCATTAACCGACTAATAAGCATGCGAACGGTTACGAATCGAATAATCGGTTAACCGATTAGTCGAATAGTCGGATAATTTTACGAGCCCTAATATACATAACTGCGTACCAAATTCAAGTTGATGCGAAATATGGTTTCGAAGTTATAGCTGATAAAAATTTCAACGAATATGGGATATGCCACGCCCCCTTCACAAACTCGTTTATATATTCCCTCCTATAAATACCTACCATTGATATGTCTGCATACCAAATTTCAAGTTAGGTGGGCTTATGGTTCCGAAGTTATATCTAATAAAAAATTCCACGCCTATGGGATATGCCACGCCCCTTTCGCAAACTCGTTTATATATACCCTTCTATAAACACCCACTATTGATATGTCTGCAAATTTCAAGTTCGTGGTACTTATGGTTCCGAAGTTGTAGCTGATAAAGGATTCCGCGCCTATGAATAAATGAATAATTTAGTTAAAAACGACTGCATTCTTTAACACCTCTGCTGCGTAACTGGTTTATTAAAATTAAATTACAACGTGACGATTTTAACTGGGAGGGCCCTATCCAAAGAATTTGCCAGATGATACACTCAAAGAGGCAAAATCGCTACAGCAAAAAAATGGTTTGAGACCGAAGTGTATTTTAAAGTATAGTTAAATCGTTAATAGATAAGTTAACGTCTTAACACTTTTACAGTTTGTATAAAAACGTAAGGAACATGCAATACAAAAAATGCATCTCTTACATGAATGATAAAAAAAGAGATCAAATTAAGCATATACAACTTCTTCATGTCGTGGATGATTAAATTTTCCAAAGGGCTAAACAAGGGCTAGTAGCAATTTTAAATTTATGTGGCCAAAAAAAGTATGTGGTAGCTAAATCTAGAAACCAAAGGGTTGAAACGGCAACACTGGTGAGAATAGCAGCAGAGCTAGCCTACACCGAAACGACAATCAGTTTAAAGCGGATTCACCGTTCGTGTCCGGACACTTTTTGTTAGTAATTTTACGCGTTCTTTTCCCACTTTGTCTCACTGAGAGCGCGACAGAAATGTGCTGGACACTCTTTGTTCCAATAAAAGGTTCTTTCCCTAACAATCCGGACCGGATCCGGTAATTAGAGAATAAGCGAAAAGTTTGCTCTCAAAAATGGAACATAATCCAGAAGTACGGGAACGCAAAAAACCACATTTCGTGCCCAGAATTTGTGAAACAGCTTCGCCATTATATGCATTTAAAGTTTAGACAAAAATCGAATTGCTAATTTATATGATATCGACTAAAACACTTGAACTTATCGCAACAGAGAAATATTATTTGATCAGTTTTAATCTTAGTTGATCCAAGGTTCAAGAAAAATGCTTTTACGGATGAAGAAGCCTTTCAGGGGGGAGATTCTGTAACCAGTTAGCACGTCAACAAAACCGTAGCCGATTCGAAAATTGTCGCTAACTGGTTACAGAATCTGCCTCAGGCCTACAAAATGATATCGTCCAATTCAGCTGGAACAAAAATGCTTCAAACAAGTAAGAGTATCTCTGCATTATGGCCTCGAACCGGCATATATACATCTTTCATTTTAATCCGTATGAACAGCTCTATTGGCTCCTACATTCGGGTTTTTATAGGCGAGTCTCCCCTGAACCGTTTTTTCCATATTTTTGGGCTAATTGCGCTTTTATTCGAAACCTAAATGTTTCGGTACCAAGTATCGAGAGTATTGGATACTTTTTAAATCGGTACCGGATATCGATCAATACTTAAAAGTATTGACTCAGCACATCACTAGAAACAGCCAACATATAAACATAAAACAGCTGATATGCACTTTGACGCTTTATCCATTTTTACCCGGAGAAAAAGTCCGGGCTGTTTTGGGCAGGAAGAAGAAGACATTACGATCCAATACGTTCCAATTTTCGCTCTCTATTACCGATTTTGTTGAGTACGGGAACAGGGTTGCCACTGACGAAAAAAATTATTTACCATCCACTTGAAAAAAATCTACCAAATCTGGGAAATATCTACCAATAACTTTTTTATAATTATTTTAATAAAAACNACAAAAACCATAGTTTTGTTATTTTTTTTATTTATTTTAATTAAAACTATAGTTTTTTAATTTTTTTTAGTTATTGCAATAAGAATTAAATTGTTTTTAAGAACTTTTTATTTAAATAGTTATACGGTATTTGCGTCATATTATTGGCATATTCTCAGTTTCCTTCAACCAAAAGCGGGAGTGATGAAACTAAAGGCAACAATGAAACTTCATTATTTGAAAAACTTCAACTCGAGTTATTATAGAGAAATACTGTGACTCAAAAAAGTGTTTTTTTTTTTTAATATTCGCAATATTTTTCGAGTAAAAATTTTTTTATTGCTTTAACTAAATCCAAAAAAATCGAGGATTCAAACTATATACAACATATAGAAAAGTTCCAAAATTTTCGTCTAAATTTCGAATTTTTTACTCTGAATTTTTAGAACAATTTAAGGTATGGAGTTTTAAAGCAAATACTATTTGAATATAGCCAACAATGTGCTGCTTAAAATTCCCGTTTATTTTATTTTTTTTTTCCCATTAATAAAAAATGGCGTTGATTTTTTTTTCGCGAACAATCATAGTGCGTAATTACATGCCTGCCAATTTTTTCTTTATATTTAAATAATCACTTAAAATATTTAGACAATCATAAGCTCCTCTGGATTCCAGTAAATTTGAATGGAGCGCGATATGTTCGCCTTATATCGATACACATTTATACGTATGTAATTATATAAAAAGTATGCAAAGAAATTTATAATATATTTAAAGATAACTACGAAAAATAAATCGGGAACGGAAAGTTCATCAAAAATCGACCAAAATGCGAAGAAATTTACCTTTTTACCAACCCAAATATTTTCTACCAATTTTGGTAACAATTTACCAAAGTGGAAACCCTGTACGGCAATGATTTCTGGGCTATTTTGAGCACCCGCGGGATCCCGCGTTGCGTACGGGAAAGAACCTAACATTTATTTTGATTTTCTGTCCGAACGACTTGGATGATTCGGGTTGCCGCGTTCTCCTTTACATGCGTTTGCAGCGAATTGCATGTGTTATTTGCCTTCAAAATCGTATGTAGGCAACAATACCATCAGCTGTTTGCTTCAGAACAAAATAAAATATGCCGAACTGAACGGTGAACCGTACTTCAGCACCCTCTCCAGCAAAAATGTTTTGAGAGCAAATAAAAAGTTGTCCGAACACGAACGGTGAACCCGCCTTTAGAAGCAAACCTATACGTAGATAGTCAGGCGGCAATTAAGGCAATTGACCTTATATAGTATTTTATTCATCAACGTCCTTCGCAGCAAGCCGCCGACAGAAGGCTGCACATCTATTGACTGCCTGGCCACAAGGGAATAGAGGGTCATGAAATAGCAGATGAGACTGCCAAGAACACCACTAGTCTGAATCTCGAACAGACAAACTACATTCGTAGACCACTTCAACACTTGTACAACGGAGGAGACGATAATATCGCACACCTAGACCTAAAGTGAGCTAACTTAAAATTCAGGGAGGGGAAATTTAACTGCTTGTGGATCGTACGTGGATTCAACGCAGTTAATACCAAAACGGGTATAAGAGTCGTTTTTTAGTTAATGTATATAATCATGAAGAAAAAAATATTTCCATTAATTGGATGTGAGTCCTATGAATTGCAAAACAATCGTCCAAAATATTTTTTGAATTGATCGCATTTTAGATCTAGGTGTGCGATATGATTACGCATTTCAGGTCTAGATGGAAAGAGCTAACCACCTGCAAAAATGCAAAAAATTATGTGAGAAAACACAACTAAATAGAAAAAGCAACTATGCTCGCTTCTTGTTATGGCTACCAAAGACAGATTGCAGTTATTACCGGATTGCTTTCGGGACATATCCTGGTGGATGCTTATGTACAAAAGATGCGTATCATTAGCGTGGACAGCTGCAGGAAATGTCATGAGCAGATACCCAGGGAAACCTTGAAACATCTTCTCTGCCGATGTCCTGAACTCTCAAAAATACGACTAAAATGGTTGGGAGCCTACCAATTCGAGAAGTTAGAGGACATCTCAAAAGTAGAGCTTAAATTTTTACTAAAATTCGCAAAAAAGCGTTGACATCCTTTGTGGTGTTTACTTTAACGCGTAAAAACGAGCTCCAACTGGCAACGCTAAAGACCTACCGGTCTATATGCGGCTCAACCTCGCCCAGATTAACCTAACCTTACAATATTTAAGCAATTTTTTCGTGTTAAGTTGATGAAAAATAATTAATATCTAAATCCTAGGATTGTGATCACGAGATCCCAAAAATCCCGGGATCGTACAAATTTAAAAAATGATCACCCCTAGTACATACGTTTCTGCCGCACACTTAACTGGGAAAACGGACCGTGAAAGTATCCGAAAATGGAGTCGGTAAAAGGGCAAAAATCCGTAATCCATCCACTTTTCCCCCTTTTTAAGATCCATTTTCTGATTTTTTGCTGGCTGAGATATAACATCTTCAAGTCTAAGGGCTGGTTTCTCCAACTCAACTTAACTTAGTTTAGCCCCTTTTTGGACTTAAGTCAACAGTTAGCCTACGTTTTACACAGCTTATTCATGACTAAGTCAAGAAAATTGGCTTAACTAAGTTAAGTTGAGATGGAGAAACCAGCCCTAAGTCTTGCAAAACCGAGCCTCAAGGTAAAACCAAGGCATATTGAACAAAGTAAAGTCATTTCGCCGGTTCGTTTGGACTGTGTCTAAGACTTGAAACATAGAATAAAGTATTCCAATCGTATTGAAAAAATGTCTACGTTTATTTTTTAGTATATTTAGGTATATTTTAAGTCACCTATTTCAAAATTTATATAAAATGTTAAAAATTAAAAATGGTGGATCCAATATATTTTTGAAGATATTTTTATATTTTTATGAAATTCAATATTTACAAGTTTTTGGTTAGCTAGTGCGGCTTTTTTCATTTCAAAAATTCACAGTTAAAATTACGAGTATCAATTCAAAAATTTTTATTAATGAAATAGATATAAATGTAAATGAAATAATGCCTTCCACGAAATAGAAAATGTCAACAAAAAACTCGAATCGTCATATGGGGGCGGACGTAGGGGGACTTAAAGTTTATAAAACAATAAAGTATGATAACGCAGCAGTCTAAAAACTCAATTACTTTCATCGGCACTTATAGGCAAAAAATAGAAGCATTTTACAAAGATGATTTTCTAATCAAAATTTCTTTAATTAAAAAGTTAAAAGTAAAATTAATATTAATTCGAAAATATTGAAACAATCGACATCTCTTAGAGAAATATGACGCCTTTATTTGAACTTGATGCTTCCATTGCAAAATATCGAACCCTAACCGCCAAAATAACGTAAGCGACATTTTTTTTTTTAATTTTCTTTTTGATACAGAAATGCATGTAGATGCGCTAGGAACATTTCTGCATCAAAAAGAAAATTTTGAAAAAATTTCGCTTACGTTATTTTGGCTTCGAAGCTTTTCAATAACTTATACGAATTTTAAAGTCAGCAGCAGTCCATATAATGTTTTTTTTTTTAAAACAAAAGAAAAGTGAATTCTTTCGTGTCAGCTAATGTGCTACAGAATCGAAAGAAAAAAATTTTTTAGTTGGACACTTCACCAAAATCACAAATGTCCCTCCATCCAGATTACCGTTTCGGATCTCTGTATGCCGGCTTTCACCTAAGGCGAATTCATACAAGGTGGTGTTACCAGAGCAGCTGATTTCAAGGCGCTGATTGTCAAAATTATGTGTTTGTTGTAAATTATTTTTGTTATGATTGTCCTCGTACGTATAATTTGTTAATGGAGTTTGTTTCTTTTCGGGCTGCAGCTAACACCTTTTATAAATTCGCTTTGCGTTCACCGTTCGCCCTGCTATTTCCCTTTTATAACAAAACAGTTTGAAGTGGAATATGACCCAACTAACAGAAACCGTGGGATTTTTTAATACAAGAAATTATGCCAAATTAGATATCGGGCGATTTTGAATAAAGAATAAGTTAAATAAGAAAAAGCTAATTAAAAATAGAAAAAAAAAACAAGTTTTTATAAAAAAAATGTTGTTTTTAACAAATGTATTTTGCCGCTGTGGTGTAGGCGGCCGCTGTGGTGTAGTGGTAAGCAGTGCGCGCTTTCACTCATCAACACCTGGGTTCAAGCCCTGGTCAAAGCAACATCGCAAAAAATATAGAAAAAGGTTTTTTCTTAATAGCGGTCGTCCCTCGGCAGGCAATGGCAAACCTCCGAGTGTATTTCTGCCATGAAAAACAGCTTCTCATAAAAATACAATCGCCGTTCGGAGTCGGCGTAAAACTGTAGGTCCCTCCGCTTTGTGTGACAACATCAAGGCGCACGCCACAAATAGGAGGAGAAGTTCCGCTAAACACTAACATATGTGTAAGCCCCGATCTATTATTATTATTATTATTATTTTTGCGTAGAATTCTAATCTGCGTAGGCGGCGTTCGGCCGCACTTAGGGATTGTAAACCTCACAAAGTAGAATTATCTTTCTGTGTTGCCAAAGAAGGGGGGCTGAACACCTTTTGCAGAGAACACCTTTCTGTGTAGGCGGCCTTCGGCCGCACTTATTGATTATAACCCTCAGGCAGTAGAATTCTCCTTTCTGTGTTGCCAAAGAAGGGGGGCTGAACACCTTTTGCAGAGAACACCTTTCTGCGTAGGCGGCCTTCGGCCGCACTTAGGAATTATAACCCTCAGGCAGTAGAATTCTCCTTTCTGTTTCGCGAAGAAAAGGAGCTGAACACCTTTGGCAGAGAACACCTTTGTATGTTTTTAATGCTTACTGGGTTATATCCTATCTTCTTTTGTCTCTCATTCCTTTGCATATTTTGGAATTGGACAGCTGAACTCCGCCATTTAATTTGCATATGCAACCAAAGTCAGACACTTTTGAAGGTGTTTTTATTTAATGTATTGTGATTAATTGGTTAATATTAAAGTCGTAAAGAAAGTTATAACTAATCGGGTAGTGTAAAGTGAAGGAGAATACAAAAATATATTGGTGAAGTGGCTGCCTAAAGGAGAATAGGAGTGATAAATGTACGCTAATTTCCGAATTTTACAAAAAAATAATGTGTAGATCCTTGATTACAAGTGTGTGGAATTTTTTTTGGATCGGGCCACCCCTTTGGACGGAATAGCCCGAAATAGTTGGGGGCGCTACTAAACCCCACCCCATGATTTGACTCTTGGCAAATAAATATTATTCTTTAATAGTTGGAGGAATTAAATCACAAATAAATTGTTTTTTTTTTTGTCCAACGAATCAAATCACAAATAGATTTTTTTTATTAATTGGTCGATGAATCAAAGCAAAAATCAAATAGATATCTTAATTAAAAGTGGATTTAAAACCGAAAAGGTTTTTAAATTAAGCAACCCTGAGATGTGATGCAGCTATAACCTCTCCCGATTAGAGTTTTCCCTCTATTCTAAGAGAGTCACAAAACTTAGCTCATCACTGTTGTGATTTCTAGTGCGCCGAGAAATGATTCACAAAAAATTCGATTTTAAGTACTAGAAAAATACACAAAAATCTAAACATTTGTATTGTAGCGGCATATTTTTTGCAGCGGAAAGCTTTCAGGCGCAATAGAAATCACAGCAGTGATGAACTAAAGTTTGTGACTTTGCTAGAATACGGCTGTTTGTGGCGTTTTCCATTTTTTTCAAAAGGGGCATAAAGGTCAATAACATTTTTGAAATAAAAAATAATAATTTCTGTTAAAAATAATTAGTTAGAACTCACTACATAATACAATTATCATTATCAAGTTATAAAATAAAAATCGATTAATTGTTGATTTAACGAATAAAAGTTGGAAAACTTAATATGAATATATTGAAAATAAGCAACTACTACAAATAAAATATAGACAAAAAATGTTGTATTTATAAACGTTTCTACAAAGCAACTTAAAAATCCTCAAAGAAGAGAAATTACCTGTTCATCATGTAATATCTAAAACATTCAACAATTTTTGGTCTACAAAGTTTTCGGATGTGTTTAAAAAATTAAAAATAATTAGCGTTTGTTTTAAAAAATATCTTCTCGATTTTCAGGCTTGCTGGGTATAACTTGTACTGTAAAAGAAAAAGTTCAAGAAAAATGAAGCGATTTGTGAATAAAACTAAAGTAATATGATTTAATTCTAATGAAAATGTATTAAAAATAGTGCAGTTCTTAGTTGAGCAATAAATCTCCCCATATCTGAAGTTCAATGGAAAAGTCTACCGAAGTCTGTGAAAGCTAAGCAACACATCGACGCCTCCGAACCATACCAGTATGCTAAAGGCCGGTTATCACTACTTGCCGGTTAAACATCATTATCGACGTTTTCGACATCATGCATGTAACATGTGATCGATAAAGCAGTCGTTGTATTTAACCGGAGCTTCTACCTCCGATTAGTGCTAAGTCTGACTAAGTCCAAGAGCCGGTTACTCAATGTCTGGTTAACACTATTCTGCGGTTAAACATCGTTATCGACGTCTTCGACTCTACAACAACAGGGGGTCATAACGTCGACAACTATGTTGAACCGGAGATTAGTGTTAACCCGACATGGAGTAATTGGGCCTAAGTTGACTTAGCATGGTATGGTTTATAGCCCAATTATGCATACTTAGCTTTGCATGAGAGTTGTCACATAAGAATATACCTAACGCATAGCTCTTAACATGTAGAATTCTGTTGGGTTTTGATTTTTAGGTAAAAATGGTATAGCAGTGCAAGTATGCATAACTGGGCTATTAGAGGCGTTCTAACATACATATCATACGCACGGCAGTGCGCGCGAGTGACGAAAGCAGCCAGAGTAGCATGCTGAAATGACTCGCTTATATATACACGAGATTTGGACGTTTTTATCCAGACGTCCAATCGACATGTTTGAGGTATCGAAGAAAGGTTTTGCAGAGTGTGTCCAGAAAATGTATTCAACGATTATCCGAATTCTTAAAAATTAGGCTAAAGTGTTGCGAAACAAAAAAACGTTTTTTTTTTCTTTTGCCGGTTTAACGGGGTATGAGGGTACACCCAACATATTTAGTGTTATTATATAGGTCAATACCTTTCCAACGATACCTTATATATTGAGTTCCGGCTATTAGTTGGGAAGATATGGAGCTAAATTGATTTTGGTTCGTGTCTCCACTACAAGATGCTTTGCGATGTGCGTCTGTACGTACCTTCATTTATTTTCAAACTTTCAGGAATTAAAGCACCAAAAAAACTAGGAAGGTTTTGTTCCAGGATGCTTCGATTCGTATGCCTTTGTGGGCGTGGCTGGTGCCTGAAATTCGAAAAAAGGCAGTTTTTTTAACTATCACTGAGGCCGCACTACTTATTCCTTATCAGTGGAAGGGCATTAGAAGAAGCTATCTAACACTGTCTTTTGCGTTTATGAAATATAAATATGTCACAACGATATCGGATAAAATCTAAAAATCGGGCTGCTGAAAATATAGGCTTCGAAAATTTTCTCAAAAACTGGTCAGTCGATTTTATTCTAAGTTTCCTCAAGTCTAACCCAAAACCTTAGCTTTCATTTCGTATAAAGGCTATACCTGGGAAAGCTCTTGTTGTGGGGATATTACGATTTAAATTGAAAAAATATCGCTCAAAATAGCGAGAAATAATATTCGTCTAATTTGGTCACTTTAAGTTAAAACGTAACATACCCAATTTCCCACAAAAAACTGTGCATTCCCCGATGCAACCTAAACTGAAATTCCCTGCAAATCGAGGGATTTCCCGCGAGTTGACTTCCCTGCACGCAAGGCCGGCCGTAAGATTTCTCTTTTGGAGGGTTTTATGTAAAGTCGGCATAAAGTTTCCATCAACTCTAGATTTTGGGAAAAAACGTCAAAAAATCGCTTTTTTTTAATATTTTAGAAGCTCTAGCAAAGTAACAAAAGGTGATAGAACCTTCCAGGCTTAAATTAAAGCTAGAACTCTCGAATGATATCTCTGAAAATACCATTCCTGCACATTGACTTGATGGTCACTTAGTCATTTGTTCTCTTCTTCTTCTTTTTTGGCGCTGTAACCGCCTAAGCGATTTTGGCCGAGTTCAGCAAAGCACGCCAGTCGTTTCTCCTCTGTGCCAACTGACGCCAATTGGAAACGCCAAGTGAAGCCAAGTCCTTCTCCACCTGATCTTTCCATCGCAGTGGGGGCCTCCCTCTTCCTCTGCTACCACCAGCGGGTTCCGAGTTGAATACTTTCAGAGCTGGAGCGTCGGTGTCCATTCGAACGACATGACCAAGCCAGCGGAGCCGCTGTATTTTAATTCGCTGCACTATGTCCATATCGTTGTAAAGCTCATACAGCTCATCGTTCCATCGTCTGCGGTACTCGCCGTCGCCAACGCGTAAAGGCCCGTAAATCTTCCGCAAAATCTTTCTCTCAAACACTCCAAGAGCCGCCTCATCGGATGTTGTCATTGTCCATGCTTCTGCGCCATATACCAGCACGGGCATGATGAGTGACTTATAGAGCGTGGTTTTCGTACGTCGAGAGAGGACTTTACTCCTGAATTGCCTACTCAGTCCAAAGTAGCACTTGTTGGCAAGAGTGATTCTACGTTGGATTTCAATGCTGACATTATTATCGGTGTTAATGCTGGTTCCCAAGTAAACGAAATTCTCTACTTTCTCGAAATTGTAACTGTCAACAGTGACGTGGGTGCCAAGGCGCGAATGTGCTGACTGTTTGTTTGATGACAGGAGATACTTCGTCTTGTCCTCGTTTACCACCAGACCCATGCGCTTTGCTTCCCTATCCAACTTGGAAAAGGCAGAACAGACTTCGCGGTTTTTGTTACCGATGATGTCGATGTCATCGGCATAAGCCAGCAATTGCACGCTCTTGTAGTAAATTGTTCCTGAGCGGTTCAGTTCTGCAGCTCTTATTATCTTCTCCAACATCAGATTAAAGAAGTCACATGAAAGGGAGTCGCCCTGTCTGAAACCCCGTTTTGTGGCGAACGGCTCGGAGAGGTCTTTTCCAATTCTGACGGAGCTGGTGGTATTGCTCAACGTCATTTTACACAGCCGTATGAGTTTTGAGGGGATGCCAAATTCAGACATAGCGGCGTATAGGCAACTCCTTTTAGTGCTGTCAAAAGCGGCTTTAAAGTCGACAAATAGGTGGTGAGTGTCGATCCTTTTCTCGCGGGTCTTTTCCAAGATTTGGCGTATTGTGAATACCTGGTCTATGGTGGATTTGCCAGGTCTAAAGCCACACTGATAAGGCCCAATCAGTTCATTGACGGTGGGCTTCAGTCTTTCACACAATACGCTCGATAAGACCTTGTAACCTATGCTTAGAAGGCTGATCCCGCGGTAGTTGGCGCGAATGGCGGGGTCACCTTTCTTGTGGATTGGGCAGAGCACACTTAAATTCCAGTCGTCGGGCATGCGTTCATCTGACCATATTCTGCACAAGAGTTGATGCATGCACCTTATCAACTCCTCGCCGCCGTACTTGAATAGCTCAGCTGGCAGGCTGTCAGCTCCAGCGGCTTTGTTGTTTTTCAGCCGCGTTATTGCTATACGTACCTCGTCATAGTCAGGCGGTGGAACGTCGACTCCGTCATCATCGACTGCGGGCTCGGGTTCTTCTTCTCCACAACTTTCCGTGCTGCTACCATTTAGTAGGGCGGAAAAGTGTTCCCTCCATAATTTAAGTACGCTCTGGACATCAGTTACTAGGTCGCCATTATTGTTCTTACAGGAGTGCGCCCCGGTCTTTAAACCTTCCGTAAGTCGCCTAACTCTCTGGTAAAATTTTCGGGCATTCCTCCTGTCGGCCAGCATTTCAAGCTCTTCGCACTCACGTATTTCTGCCTCTCTCTTCTTGTTGCGGCAAATACGTCTCGCTTCCCTCTTCAGATCCCTATAGCGGTCCCACATAGCGCGCGTTGCGCCCGATCGCAGCGTGGCCCTGTAGGCGGCATCTTTTTTCTCTGCAGCTTCCTGACATTCCTCATCGTACCAGTTGTTCTTTCGGGCTCGCTGAAATCCGACTACTTCTTCGGCGGCGGTACTTAATGAGCGGGAAATGTGGTTCCACTGCTCGCATATGTCGGTTTGTTGAAGAGTGCTCTCTGAGAGCAGGTGTGAGAGTCGAGTAGCGAAAGCGCTGGCTGTCTGTTGTGATTGCAGCTTTTCGACGTTAAGCTTTCCTTGCATATTTGGGCGCACATTTTTTGCTGCACAGAGGCGGGTGCGTATCTTGGCTGCAACAAGATAGTGGTCCGAGTCGATGTTTGGGCCTCGGAGTGTGCGTACGTCTAAAACACTGGAAGCGTGCCTTCCGTCTATCACAACATGATCGATTTGGTTTCTCGTTTTTCGATCCGGAGACAGCCAGGTAGCTTGATGGATCTTTTTATGCTTGAACCTAGTACTGCATACTACCATGTTTCGGGCCCCGGCGAAGTCGATCAGCCTCAATCCGTTGTCGGACGTTTCGTCGTGGAGGCTGAATTTTCCGACGGTGGTTCCAAAGATCCCTTCTTTGCCCACCCTGGCATTGAAGTCGCCAAGCACGATTTTGATATCATGACGGGGGCAGCGCTCGTACGTGCGCTCCAAGCGCTCATAGCAAAGATCCTTGGATGCCTCATCCTTCTCTTCCGTCGGGGCATGGGCGCAGATGAGCGAGATGTTGAAGAATCTCGCTTTGATGCGGATTGTGGCTAGACGCTCGTCCACCGGGGTGAACGACAGTACTCGGCGACGGAGTCTCTCTCCCACCACAAATCCAACTCCGAATTTGCGCTCCTTTACATGGCAGCTGTAGTAGATGTCGCAAGGCCCCAGACATTGTTTGCCTTGCCCCGTACAACGCATTTCTTGGATGGCGGTGATGTCAGCTTTTGTCCTTACGAGGACATCAACCAGCCGGGCAGAGGCACCTTCCCCATTAAGGGTCCGGACATTCCAGGAGCATGCCCTCAAATCGAAGTCCTTTAAACGTTTGCCGTGGTCGTCATCATAAGGGGGGGTCTCATCCGAGGCTTTGCCTTGCTTCTTCACTGGAAGTGGTTTCATTTGTTATATACCATTATTTCTTTTTATTCTATGTTAGAAAAATGTAGAACAAGTTGAATAAAATTTTTTAACGTGTCATTGACATTGGTTATGGTGGTACACCAACTTTCTCATGATTCCAGAAAAATATAAAAATAATAAAATATTATAAAATTGTTAGTACCAATAGCTGACACTATCGAAACATTACCCGCAATTGGATATTGAAAATTGGCTTTCTGATTTTGATTTGAAAAAAGATTTAAAATGCACGTTTGCATACTTCATAAACCCGTTTTTACTTAACATAATTGAGGATGAATTTATAATATCCTTTTTAAGAAAAGCAAGGGAGGATTGGAGTTTTTGGAATTAAAAGAAGATAAGGCACTGGAAATGCAACACAACGTTTTGCCTTTGCTTGAATTCCGGCAACAAGTACCACATTTAAAATATCCGCTGTTGAAAACATCTGCGTGCCGTTATTTTCAATTTTTGGTACAACGTATAATTGTGAGTCTTTGTATTCTACAATGAAATTCATAAAGTCAAAATACCGTTCACAATTAGAGCCAATTTACACGACGACTTTTCACCCTGCGTTTTTGGCACGTTCCCTTTTAAAAAAGTCTTCGAAAATCCTCGTGCATCTACACGATGACTTTTTCTTTGCGGCGTTTCTTGCATATTTTTGACATTTAAGCGTAAAATTTTCTTTGGTCAACTCTTTCGTTCTCATTTTTAAAGCGGAGCGAATCGCGAACTCAAAGCAAAAATACGAAAAAGTGAACTCGATAAAAGCGAAAAGTCAAAAAACCCCTCGATTTCGCTCACCGTGCGTGCTTGCCTACCCCGCTGACTTCGCTACACTTCTTGCCTACAACCTCGACACGCATGACTTTCACCCAGGGTGAAAAGTCATCGTGTAAATTGGCTCTTAGTTGCATTCGCGTACCTGATAATTATTGAAAGTTATAAAAACTATCAGCTTTTTGTGTTCGCGTACGCGAAAAACTTGCAAAGTAGGGGAAATTGAGAGAGCAAAATGACATTTAATTTTGAGGGAAAGCTGCTAGTTTCTGCTGGAAAAATTTCTGCCAACAGCAATTTGCCAATAAGAAAACAGCAGATCAAAAACAGCTCGTTAGAATTTACGCAAATCCCTAAATTGAATTTGATGGTTTGGAAGTTAAAATAGTAAAATGCGACTAGTTAAACTTGTAAGAAGTAAGTAATTATTCGTTTAGTTAGTGAACTGTGTCAGGATAAGACTTCGGGATTTGTTTTCTTACGTTTTCAATTTTATACCTTTGAATGTAAACAAAATTTTTATTAGCTGTTGCTTGCAAGTTTCTGTATATTTTCTGTTCGCGTACTATTTTGGATATTTTCTCTTGTGAGAGAACAGATGACATTTCGACGGAATTTCGCTGTTGGACATTTTAAACGAACGTATGTACCTATTGACTAACCAACATTTAAAAGAACTGTTTCGAACGGCTTTAACTGACGTAAATCTAGATTTTGAGAATTTGGCCAAAGAGATCTTTTGAATTTTCTTTAATATCTATCTTACGTACATTAGAATGTCGGCCGCTGTGGTGTAGTGGTAAGCAGTGCGCGCTTCCACTCCACAGCACCTGGGTTCAAACCCTGGTCAAAGGAACATCGCAAAAAATATAGAAAAAAAGTTTTTTCTTAACAGCGGTCGTCCCTCGGCAGGCAATGGCAAACCTCCGAGTGTATTTAGTGTAGAGGACAACCAGCTTATGCTAATTAAAAAGGCTAAAAGGGCGAGTGAAGCATGGGAAATTTTGCGTAATCAACATGAAAAGGACACTCTGGGGAGTAGTGTGAGGATAATGAGAAGAATCTGCGGAATGAGATTTATAGACGGAATGAATATCAGTGAGCACATAATGGAAATGAAGATCTTGTTTGAAAAATTGGAAGCATTTGGAGAGAATTTTTCAGAGCGATGGTTGGTTGCTATGCTTTTAAGTAGCTTACCGACATCGTTTGACACGTTGGTACAGCCCTGGAAGCAAGCAAAATGGCGGATCTTACCTTAAAAGTTGTAGAGGCAAGTCTGGTTGAAGAATGTGCGCGGAAAGAGACCACAGTGGATACGGCGTTGAAAACTAGCAAGGACGAAAATAACGTAGCAAAATTTGTGAAGCGGTGCCATTTCTGTAAGGCTTAAGGACACTTGAAGAAGCACTGCTGGAAATTCAAGAAAGCGAAGGATGGTAACAGTGTTAACGAGGTTAAAAATGATGATCAGGTCAAAGGCGACTATTGTTTTCCTTTTTCGAATGATCTGAAATCGTGGGTTATCGATTCTGGAGCAACATGTCATATTAGTTCAACGAAGGACGATTTCAAAACTCTTGACATGTCAGTGCGTGAAAAAGTCACTGTGGCGAAAGGTCAAAAGGTCACTTCTAGCGGAAAAGGTATTTGTACAATTACAGTTTTAAATAGAAAAGGCGAGAAAAGTACAGTGAAGGTGGAAGATGTACTTTACATTTCTTCATTCCAGGGAAAACTTTTGTCAGCCAGCAGATTTTTGAAAAAGGGTTTAGTGGTACTATTTAAGGAGTCATCATGTAGTATTCAGACCAAAAATGGTAAAGAAGTTGCTACAGCTGATGTTTGTGATGGACTTTTCGGTTGAAGCAGCATGATGGAGAAGCGGCTATGCAGATCAAAAGTTGTAGGCTGCAGAATTGTCAACATTACTGGCACAAGGTATTTGGTCATCGTGATGTCAACGCAATTAAGCTTATGCAGAACAAAGACATGGAAAGCGATCTCAAATTAGTAAATTGCGGAATACAGAAAATTTGCGAAACTTGTGTGCAAAATAAACTGGCAAGGATAGGGATGCCAAAATCAGCACATATGAGTCGCGGGCGACTGCGCGTGCAAAGCTTTGCACAGCGGTGCTGGGCAAGCGCGGAAGCAAAAAGTTGTCGGAAGGGGAAAATGAAGTCAACAGAATAGTGAGATTGTATGTGTGACAGTGATGGAAAATGAGTGTGCATTGTGCCATTTTCGGCCCTTTCGGAAGCAGCCGGCACCTTCAGCACAATCGATTGATTTTCGGCACTATTTTTGCGTAACTCAATGCAACTAATAAATATTTCTTTCGGATCCGCAATTAAAAATATTTTTTTTACATTTAATCGTATGTGCTTAAACTGATAAATGAGATAAACATAGACACGCAAGCAGAACAATCTCGCTTCCACATTCTGCATATGCGCTTAACATATTTGTTTAAACAAATTTGTCGAAATATCATCTCTAAAGCAAATATTAAATATCATTTAATATATACTTTAGATTTAAATAATCATTTTTAGTGGTGGGCGAGTCCGAGATGTTTAAATGATCGAGATAGTACATTCAATTCGCGTAGATTTTTGAGAACTTTTTTCGTTGAAGGTGTTGCACTTTTTTTCCATACTGAAATTTGTGTACATCATTTATCATTGTCTAAGAAAAACTATAAAATAAAGCTTAATTTAAAATATTGGAATAAAAAACAACGACGCTACACGCGATTTCATCCATTTAATATAAAATGCGAACGTTCGTTATATGGAAGAATGTGCGTTACACCGCAAACAGAAAAATTCAAAAAATCAATGGTATTTTCTAAACACTTCAAACTTGCACTTATTATACTAGAATGAATGGGCTACAAAATTGTAAACCCAAAACATGTCTACAAATTCTGAACAAAAACTGTGAAAATTTGATGAAACTTTGTTGATTTTTTCATTCTTTCAAGTTTCGATTTATTTACATGGTTTTTGTTTGATAATGAGCTACAATTTTATAAAAAAAAAATAATTAAAATTATTTAAAAAAATAAAATAAATACCGGGTGACCGTGTAATTTTGTCAAAGATGAAGACAATGATGATAAAACATTAATACACTATATAGGTCAGTTCATATTAATGAACATAAAATGAGATCGCTATCGGTAAAATGGAAATCCTCAAGGGAAATTTATAATTTCAACGCATGGAATTTACATAAATTTTTTTACTTTCAACCCCCGAATTGCTCAATTACTTCTATTTCTGCAAGATCGCCATTAGGTAAATTTGCATTTCCAAAGATTTTTTTCAAAATAAATAGCGATGAGGGATATTTCACCCGCCGGTGATAAGAAATCGCAATCACCATATCGCACATCACTAATATTACTGTTCACAATCACGTTTACATTCAAAAATACAATTCATAATTTCGTTTTGTAGCAAATATGAAATATAGGTATATCCATTTACTTAAATGTAAACGGATGAAGAATCAAAGTGCTAGAAGAGATTTGACCGTTTGGTACAAAAAGTATTTTTGATGTTGAAATTGTACTTAAAATCGGCAAATTGTACTTTTGTACATTTTAAAATTAATTGTACTGAAAAAAGTACAATTGTACTTAAAATATCAACACTGTTTCACTGGCGCTGTACTTGCTGCAGCGATGCCAGATTTGAGCGTACCCAATTTTTAACCGATAATAACTCATGCGAGGGATTTGGGTATTGGGCATTTTACAAGCCTATTAGGAAGTATACATATCTGTGTTCGTATAGAATAGTAGCTTATGTCGGAAGACTGGCTTTAGTATAATGAACCATTCGCAGCATACGATTGCGAAAGACTCACTGGCGCCGAGTCGTTGAAGAACTCTTGGAAAATAAACGTAAAAGACGGTAATGTTAATGGCGATGCTAGCAAGTCAATATTCGTATAAAGTTTCATAAAAAAATTCCTTGTGGTTTAAAGAATATAGGAAATGGTACATTTTACTAAAGCCAGCCTCCCTACATAAGCTACTATTTCATACGAACACAAATATATTCGTCTACAAATAATGTTGATTATTTTAATTAAGTCCTAAGATAAGTTTGTGAATCTTATCAGTGTTCTATGTAAGAACCAAAAATCAATACCCTCGCCAATTAGAACTTTTGCTTTAAAAGAAAAATATACATAGCGCATTTACTCAATACTTGGTCTGGCATCACTGTTTGAGCATTGATGTGCTCAGCTCACTGTTGCCAAGGTCGTGCATTTTGCACTAAATTTAGGGCTTTTGGGAAACCAAAAAGCCAAAATAATTGGAATTCAATGCTTGGTGCGGTATTTAGTGATGCTTTTTTAATTTAAGCACACCGAATGCATAGGTACATATGTATGTATGTATACACTATACACTAATATTCTACATTAAGATGGAATTTATTTACTGAATAAAATGTGAGGAATAGGTAAATTAAATATGTTTTGCGTTGTTATAAATGTATTGAAATTAATTTATTAATAAAAACGTGAGGAAATGGATATGTATATACACTTTTTACTGAATCAAAAAATTATTAAACATGATAATAAAAACTTGGCACTTTTGTTTTGGAAAAATTGGCTTTTTCTGGTGGCCTGATGCCACACCTATGGTGACAGACGCCTCATCATCAAGCTGCTTCCAAGCTGCATCCGGCTCCTTCGGCAACGGCTCTGCAACACATTTCCAGGTACCTTCTTTCCGCAAGATCAATTCCAGTTTATATTTCCAAAGATGGTAATTGTCTGCATTTAGTTTAGCGAAAGATCCTTTAATAAAATCCATCAAGCAACGGCCCATAACCTATTGCAAGAGGTGATACGCAGTGGACTTTATATAAAAACAGGAACAGTTCTTTATTGAATGGAAATTTACATCTTAATGAAAAATTATTTTCTCCAATTGAAAGACTACTGATAGTTCAATAAAAGCTTCTTTGTGTAGATCGAACCATAACTAGAAAAGTATAAATATTACAAGTACATTGAAATTGATAAGTATATCCAACAGATATTGCTATATTTGTATCTGATTTGCAACGTGGTGCCAAAGTACAATATGAGTCCAGAATTTTCAACATTATGAGGCTAATTTCACCATTTAACAAAAGAGAAATTAGTAAAACATTTGAAACTGTACGCAAATTTTGAAACCTCTGCGATTATTTCCTACTTTTTAAAATCCGCGCAGTACTTTTCATTCCCTGCGTATGGGCAACCATACAAAATTAAAGCGTGAAATTGAGAAATCGCTGCGTCGTATTACATACAAACAGTAGCTACCCGTGACGCTGTGCGTCGTTGTTATTGGTTTTACTCAATAGGCCGTCTGTTGCCTGCATTATCTTCACAATTTCCACTCCATTTGTCACAGTGAACCAGTACAATGCTTTCTAGATAGTATATAAAAATGAGTGATAATTACCAAATTTATAGTGGCGGCTACCGCTACATGAATGTATACATTTTTATAAGTACTAGTTAAAATGATGATAGCGCATTGTTAAATTTGTTGAGTAGTCCTGCCAACGTAGTGATTTAATAAATCTTTATTGGACCAAAAAGTAGTGGGTGCGCACTGTGGCCAATGGTAATCATCTATTACCACCTCTGTATGGTTGTCAGCCATGCAGAATCCACAAAAAACTCCGGAAGCATTGTCCGGAGAATGCATCAGAACAGTCCGAGCATACTTTGAATTGCCATCAAATTATAGCATGCATTTAAGTGCTCGGTGTAAGTAGTCGCGCCTAAACACAATAACTTTAATAACAGTAACCCCATTATAACCCTGGAGAAACATCTAAAGACGGTTGAGGTAACCAGGTGGTAGAGAGCTTCACACCGACAAGTTAGAAGGTGGGGAGACTAGTTAATTTTTCCCACCGGCCAGAACAAAGATAACGAATTGTCAAATACCAGCACTAGTGAGTGTGCCCATATAGTTAACTTGACAAATAACCGCTACCCGCCTTGTAGGGTTAAGGGGCTAGCAATTATGTAAGGGATACCTTTTGTTTATTTTTGTAAACCGAATTTAGGAATAATATATCATCTACAATTTTGGGCGCCAAACGATTACGTTTTTCCACAATGTATTTTCGGCAAGAGATTTGGAAAATCATATGTAGCTGTGATTTTCCCACCACTTTGTTTTCAATTTCATGTTGGATATTATGTTTCAAATTTATTAATGAAATTAAATCTCGCCCATCTATTTCACATATTTTGCGAACACGTGTCATTGAGGGATAAACGTAGTTAAGTGTAATATATTGAGTGCATTGCAATTTGTTTGAAATAATTTAAAAGCACTAACACATTTTCCCTAATTCTCTAAAAAATGCTGAAATTTATATTGGCTATTTTGTCAATATCAGACTTTTCTGTTAATATCTCTTTGATTTTTAGCCAATTATCATGGATAGACATGAATATATGTAAATAGCTATTCCAACGCGTCGCTTCTTTCTTCTTTTTTTGGCGCTGTAACCGCCTAAGCGATTTTGGCCGAGTTCAGCAAAGTACGCCAGTCGTTTCTCCTCTGTGCCAACTGACGCCAATTGGAAACGCCAAGTGAAGCCAAGTCCTTCTCCACCTGATCTTTCCATCGCAGTGGGGGCCTCCCTCTTCCTCTGCTACCACCAGCGGGTTCCGAGTTGAATACTTTCAGAGCTGGAGCGTCGGTGTCCAGCGGAGCCTATGTATTTTAATTCGCTGTACTATGTCCATATCGTTGTAAAGCTCATACAGCTCATCGTTCCATCGTCTGCGGTACTCGCCGCACAGTGTATAAATTCCATATTCTAGAAAAGATTAATTCCATAATTATATGTCACCATATTTAAAAAAAAACGTCAAGAAATGCCTGATAAAGACGAAACAATAACAACTAAAAAATTTAAATCTAAGTGTATGGCGGGACGGGGTTTGATTTGGAAAATTACCGAGCGCAATAATATTTAAACTTGTATATTTCAAACTGAATCTCAATGTTTATTTTGTCGGTGTTATGTGATTTATGCAACAATTACTAAAATACGATTTTGGTCTTATTTGCTTGGGTATGTTCTTTTTAATAAATATAAATTTTTGGGATTTTAGTAAACTAGGACTGAGTATTTCATGTTAAAGTAAAACGATGTTAACTTAAATTAATTTTTAGCAATTTATTAATTTCATTAGGCCCGCAAACTCGTTATCCGCCACTATTCGATAAAGTTTGTATCTCAGTTTATTTGCCACTCCTCTTAGATTTTAAACAACATAATTTTAGCTGCTGGAAAGTGCAGGTTTTGATGAAATTTTCTTTTTTCTGGCCTACTGGGAATTTCATTTTCTTCGGGTAATTCATTTGCATTTTATCTCGACCGCGACAAATTTTTATATTTTCGCTTTGAATAGAAAAAGCCAGATTCATTACCTTTCCAATGGCATCCCATTTTTGTAAATAGAGTAAGAAATATTGAACTTTTAACGGAATTTTGTTGACCCAACTTGACTTTTTTTATCGATATTTTCCACGCCCATAATTAAATAAAAAATATATATATTTTTAAGTCCATTTCTGTCAGTTTATAAATCCTTGTTATAGGGAAATTCTAAATATCAATTTTGGGCATTTTAGCCTTTGTAGCTCGTTAAATATTTCAGTTTTTGCATTTCTAAAAATTGCAGTTATATAATGGGGTGGCGTGACAGTAACTATAAATTACCAATTTTTTGTAAAAAGCTTCGCCTATCTTATAACGTACCTTGTGCAGAATTTCATTAACCTATATGCAATAGTTTTCGAATTACAGAATTAAAAGCAGCTATATGGGTCAAATCTTACACTGTGCGCCGTCGCCAACGCGTAAAGGCCCGTAAATCTTCCGAAAAATCTTTCTCTCAAACACTCCAAGAGCCGCCTCATCGGATGTTGTCATTGTCCATGCTTCTGCGCCATATACCAGCACGGGCATGATGAGTGACTTATAGAGCGCGGTTTTCGTACGTCGAGAGAGGACTTTACTCCTGAATTGCCTACTCAGTCCAAAGTAGCACTTGTTGGCAAGAGTGATTCTACGTTGGATTTCAATGCTGACATTATTATCGGTGTTAATGCTGGTTCCCAAGTAAACGAAATTCTCTACTTTCTCGAAATTGTAACTGTCAACAGTGACGTGGGTGCCAAGGCGCGAATGTGCTGACTGTTTGTTTGATGACAGGAGATACTTCGTCTTGTCCTCGTTTACCACCAGACCCATGCGCTTTGCTTCCCTATCCAACTTGGAAAAGGCAGAACAGACTTCGCGGTTTTTGTTACCGATGATGTCGATGTCATCGGCATAAGCCAGCAATTGCACGCTCTTGTAGTAAATTGTTCCTGAGCGGTTCAGTTCTGCAGCTCTTATTATCTTCTCCAACATCAGATTAAAGAAGTCACATGAAAGGGAGTCGCCCTGTCTGAAACCCCGTTTTGTGGCGAACGGCTCGGAGAGGTCTTTTCCAATTCTGACGGAGCTGGTGGTATTGCTCAACGTCATTTTACACAGCCGTATGAGTTTTGAGGGGATGCCAAATTCAGACATAGCGGCGTATAGGCAACTCCTTTTAGTGCTGTCAAAAGCGGCTTTAAAGTCGACAAATAGGTGGTGAGTGTCGATCCTTTTCTCGCGGGTCTTTTCCAAGATTTGGCGTATTGTGAATACCTGGTCTATGGTGGATTTGCCAGGTCTAAAGCCACACTGATAAGGCCCAATCAGTTCATTGACGGTGGGCTTCAGTCTTTCACACAATACGCTCGATAAGACCTTGTAACCTATGCTTAGAAGGCTGATCCCGCGGTAGTTGGCGCGAATGGCGGGGTCACCTTTCTTGTGGATTGGGCAGAGCACACTTAAATTCCAGTCGTCGGGCATGCGTTCATCTGACCATATTCTGCACAAGAGTTGATGCATGCACCTTATCAACTCCTCGCCGCCGTACTTGAATAGCTCAGCTGGCAGGCTGTCAGCTCCAGCGGCTTTGTTGTTTTTCAGCCGCGTTATTGCTATACGTACCTCGTCATAGTCAGGCGGTGGAACGTCGACTCCGTCATCATCGACTGCGGGCTCGGGTTCTTCTTCTCCACAACTTTCCGTGCTGCTACCATTTAGTAGGGCGGAAAAGTGTTCCCTCCATAATTTAAGTACGCTCTGGACATCAGTTACTAGGTCGCCATTATTGTTCTTACAGGAGTGCGCCCCGGTCTTTAAACCTTCCGTAAGTCGCCTAACTCTCTGGTAAAATTTTCGGGCATTCCTCCTGTCGGCCAGCATTTCAAGCTCTTCGCACTCACGTATTTCTGCCTCTCTCTTCTTGTTGCGGCAAATACGTCTCGCTTCTCTCTTCAGATCCCTATAGCGGTCCCACATAGCGCGCGTTGCGCCCGATCGCAGCGTGGCCCTGTAGGCGGCATCTTTTTTCTCTGCAGCTTCCTGACACTCCTCATCGTACCAGTTGTTCTTTCGGGCTCGCTGAAATCCGACTACTTCTTCGGCGGCGGTACTTAATGAGCGGGAAATGTGGTTCCACTGCTCGCATATGTCGGTTTGTTGAAGAGTGCTCTCTGAGAGCAGGTGTGAGAGTCGAGTAGCGAAAGCGCTGGCTGTCTGTTGTGATTGCAGCTTTTCGACGTTAAGCTTTCCTTGCATATTTGGGCGCACATTTTTTGCTGCACAGAGGCGGGGGCGTATCTTGGCTGCAACAAGATAGTGGTCCGAGTCGATGTTTGGGCCTCGGAGTGTGCGTACGTCTAAAACACTGGAAGCGTGCCTTCCGTCTATCACAACATGATCGATTTGGTTTCTCGTTTTTCGATCCGGAGACAGCCAGGTAGCTTGATGGATCTTTTTATGCTTGAACCTAGTACTGCATACTACCATGTTTCGGGCCCCGGCGAAGTCGATCAGCCTCAATCCGTTGTCGGACGTTTCGTCGTGGAGGCTGAATTTTCCGACGGTGGTTCCAAAGATCCCTTCTTTGCCCACCCTGGCATTGAAGTCGCCAAGCACGATTTTGATATCATGACGGGGGCAGCGCTCGTACGTGCGCTCCAAGCGCTCATAGAAGAGATCCTTGGATGCCTCATCCTTCTCTTCCGTCGGGGCATGGGCGCAGATGAGCGAGATGTTGAAGAATCTCGCTTTGATGCGGATTGTGGCTAGACGCTCGTCCACCGGGGTGAACGACAGTACTCGGCGACGGAGTCTCTCTCCCACCACAAATCCAACTCCGAATTTGCGCTCCTTTACATGGCAGCTGTAGTAGACGTCGCAAGGCCCCAGACATTGTTTGCCTTGCCCAGTCCAACGCATTTCTTGGATGGCGGTGATGTCAGCTTTTGTCCTTACGAGGACATCAACCAGCCGGGCAGAGGCACCTTCCCCATTAAGGGTCCGGACATTCCAGGTGCATGCCCTCAAATCGTAGTCCTTTAAACATTTGCCGTGGTCGTCATCATAAGGGGGGGTCTCATCCGAGGCTTTGCCTTGCTTCTTCACTGGAAGTGGTTTTTACGTGGCGGGTCCCAAGCCCAGCGCACAACCCATTGCTGGGACGGGGGTGGTTTCGCAACCAAATACACGTTTATATAGCGAGCCGCTTGCTCCAAGCAGACACCCGCTTGCAGCCGCACCTACTGGTGAACAGACGCTGCAGACTTCAGTGAGCCCTTAAACCGAATAAGTCAGAGTGGCCCCACCGAAGCTCCCTCTCTTTCTGCCGTGACCCAAGGCTCCACTCGGATTGGTTACCGCATCTTGCACATGGGTTGCTCACGTTGTCCAGAGTGCGCGAACGAGGACGCAAGAGTCGGGATTGAGTATAGCCATGCAACTGTAACTGCATACCCAGCGCAACGACTATACCCCATTGCACTCCTCAACGCGTCGCTTACTGTTTGTGAAATCTAGTAAATGTTGTAAGTTCTTTCTTTTAAATAGTTTATATTTTTGTTACAGTCTTCTATTAAAAGTCATTTGTTGCATTGAAAGCAACTTGCAGAATGTTAGAAAATAAATAAATCGTACTTTATTTTTAAGTCGTCATGCCGCCTCCGAACGGCCAATGAATTTTTATGAGAAGCTTTTTTATGGCGGAAATACATTCGGATGTTTGTCATTGGCTCCTGAGGGGCGACCGATGTTAGAAAAAGCATTTTTTAATTTAGATGCTTGCTGAGCATTATGTTGAGCTCCCTTACTGGGAGCATTTTGGGCTTCGTTTTGCAGGTTACGTAGGCGATTTGAGAAGATACCCTGTTCGGAGATCTGCGTTTTTGGCATGCTTGTAGCTTCATTTCCTGCCTCTAACTAACCGGCCGGCCTATTACTTTGTACGTTGCCAACAATATATCTTGCCCCGGGTGCTGCCTGCGAGCGACTAGAGAACCTTTTCGCGGCTCTGTACTTTGTTGCCTGTAGATTTTTCGGTTGCTCGCCGTCGAAATTGGTGTGTCATCAACTTAAATAAAAAAACTCGTTACTTACTGGTATAGGCAAAATTTTACCAATTACCTTCGGCAATTCTCTGAACTCCGTATACGCTATAAAAAGTTTCATCCACTGCGTATCTAAAGGGATATCAAGTGATTGAATTGATTGTTGTAAAGGCATGATTATAAATCAGGTATTTTTCTTTGAAATGCAGTTGCGAATCGATAATAGTTTCAACAATGACAAGGTTGTTAAAATATTTCAAATGCATAATACATAACAAATGTACGTGTTTACAGAATATGTCATTTTTTATTATACGTGAAAATTAAAAACGAAACAACTTATTGTTAGTTTTATTTCCAGTAAATCGGAGAATCTTAAAGTTAAGTTATTTCAAAATGGTTATTTTTTTAATAAAGCAATCGCATTTGTAGCTAGTATATTTCAGTTCGAACTGAAAAGGATTGAGCCAATAGCTTGTGTGAGCAAATCCAATTTTTGGCAGCAAATGTCAGTTACGCGGTTTTGCAGAATGACGATACGCAGTTTTGTACTTTAAACAACGATATGTATTCAAATGAGGTATGTATAAAAAATCTAACACGGAATTTTATTTTCTGCTACGCTTTGTTACGTCATTTATTCCGAAGGCTTTATTAAAACTATAAACTATGGGCCATTCCATTGTGACTAGTGGGACATTTAATTCCAGAATGTCATCAATTGTGAATTTTAACTATGTCGTCGGAACTTATACAACAGCGAAATATATTTTTTAACATAAACGATAACTAATGTATAGAATTGCTTTAACAAAAATACCAAACGATTTCTTTGTTTTATGTAACTATCATTTGAATGAATGTGACTAGTGGGACACTGAAAATAACTCTATTTTATCCCTGTGCACTCAAAAATGAATTTTAGCCAAAACACTTAATTTTTACGAACGATGTATTTGTGTTGTAAAATATGAATTATACGCTTTCGTTTTCAATAAAAATGAGGTTGGTATAATCTTCGTAGAAATATTAAAAAATATTTAAAGTTTAAAGGACATCTCCTTGTGACTGCTGTAAAGTAATTATGCATGAAATAAAAGTTTCCATTGACAAAAATTACAACTTCTTTTGATTTTTTTTAATTTTCCCACAAATTAATGAAATTTAGTCATTTAAAAAGAGGTTACTACTGAAATAGAGATAATTAGGGCATATTTAAATTTATGTTGTTTTCCTCTTTTCAATGGAATGAATGGAATTTTTTCGGTTTTTCGCCGTTTACTCCAATTTTGAGGATGTGAAACAGACCCCAGATTCGGATTAGCGGGTCGAAATATATGTCTGTAGGTGGGTCTGGTTAAAAGCATACACCATTTTTTTCGGTGTGCTATATTTGTATTTGTATTTATTAAGATATATTTGTATTTGTATTTATTTAAGAGTATGACTTTAACTATTTTATAATACATCAATAGATAGAAATTACAAAATTGAAAGCTTATTTAAAATTTGGTGCAAACTTAAGTATAACAATAAATAGTTACAACAACGATAGATACTTATAACTAATTTTAAAATTTGAGGTACATCCAAGATCAAGACGAACACAAAAAATAAGAAAACAGAAAGATCGAGAAGAGAAGACAGTTCAATCGCAATCACATTATATTTACGGTGTTAAAATAACCGTGAATTATCTTTTTGTAGCTACGCCTTGACGAAGACAAATAGGTGTTTACCAGACTTTGATGTCTACTTGACCTAGTTAATTGTAGTTTATCATAAAGAAGTTTTATATTTTATGAGCTTGAACATAAATATACAATTTCTTGCAGCAAGGTAATTAAAAATACCACATCCAAGAATTTTAGATTTCCATAAAGATATCACATATCGTTTGAGGCCATAGACGTAACGTGTAACATTGTTAAACAAACCATCAATCTTGTGAGACGAAAAAGAATTAAGTTTGCTATATACATTCTCACAGTACATAATATGAGGCACAATAAGTTGAACAGCAAGATTTCTTCTTGTCTCAAGAGGTGTAAACGAAGCTGACATTTTTAGCCTACGCAAAACAACATATACACTGCTAACAACTTTATTAAAGCCAAAGTTTTTTTTAATCTTGTCAGTAAACATTAATAAGCTATTACCAGTAGTAAGTTTCGGAATATTCTCCAAATGTACCACACAGTTACTAATGTGTAAAACACATAGGGCTTAGCAGCATTAAGACAAAGACAATTATCATTGGCCCATTTCGAAATTGCAATATGTTAATGGGCGCGTTTATAAGACGTAGAATATTTTATAATAATACTACGTTTCTAAATATGTTTTTAAGATGTTTGCTATATAATTTTACACTGTTTAATTCATTGTAACATTGCACGATTTTTTCAACACGGCGGCAGTTCAGCGTTGAATTCTAAATACTCTCGACGCAACTATCTCTATTTGTTGCAATTTCATTTGTTTACATTTATTAGCTGTTCATTTGGCAGCATATTCATCAAGCCGTTTCTAAGACGTAATTGTTGGATTCAACAGTTGCCAGCAGTTTCGTAGCAGATGAGCTACGTCTTATGAACGCGCCCATTTTAAAACATAAGTCCTCAATGAGACAAATACAATTGAATGTCATCAGCAGGGCAACCCAAAATATGCTAATAAAAACTTATTTTAAGCGCTTAAAATATGTCAATAAATTCCAAATATATGCTCCACAAAATGCTTTTAAAATCATTATAAGCCATAAGATATGCTTTTAATTTTCGTTTATGTTATGCCTTTAACTTTATCTGCAGCACCTAAAATGTTCTAAATTTCATAAAAGTGTATATACATATATATTTATGTTTAATAATTCATATTTATTTAATTTGCTTTTAAAACATANGGGTTGCCCTGCTGATGACATTCAATTGTATTTGTCTCATTGAGGACTTATGTTTTAAAATGGGCGCGTTCATAAGACGTAGCTCATCTGCTACGAAACTGCTGGCAACTGTTGAATCCAACAATTACGTCTTAGAAACGGCTTGATGAATATGCTGCCAAATGAACAGCTAATAAATGTAAACAAATGAAATTGCAACAAATAGAGATAGTTGCGTCGAGAGTATTTAGAATTCAACGCTGAACTGCCGCCGTGTTGAAAAAATCGTGCAATGTTACAATGAATTAAACAGTGTAAAATTATATAGCAAACATCTTAAAAACATATTTAGAAACGTAGTATTATTATAAAATATTCTATTTATTTTATCACATTAGTAATATAAAATATAATAAATTTCTTCGCAACTGCCACCTAACGAAGCGGCGTTAAATTTAATATAAGCGGTGTAAGTCTTTTCGATCAGCTGTTTAGGCTAAGCCCAACACGTTGAGTTCAGGTAGCGTAAACATTTTCCGCTGGCAAAAATGGCGAAAATTTGCCAGCTGTTGAGCTGAACGGAACTACTCAACTGTGCGTTTCTAAGACAAATAGCCAACGGTTGGGCAACAGCTACGTCTTATAAACGCGCCCATTAACATATTGCAATTTCGCAATGGGCCAATGATAATTGTCTTTGTCTTAATGCTGCTAAGCCCTATGTGTTTTACACATTAGTAACTGTGTGGTACATTTGGAGAATATTCCGAAACTTACTACTGGTAATAGCTTATTAATGTTTACTGACAAGATTAAAAAAAACTTTGGCTTTAATAAAGTTGTTAGCAGTGTATATGTTGTTTTGCGTAGGCTAAAAATGTCAGCTTCGTTTACACCTCTTGAGACAAGAAGAAATCTTGCTGTTCAACTTATTGTGCCTCATATTATGTACTGTGAGAATGTATATAGCAAACTTAATTCTTTTTCGTCTCACAAGATTGATGGTTTGTTTAACAATGTTACACGTTACGTCTATGGCCTCAAACGATATGTGATATCTTTATGGAAATCTAAAATTCTTGGATGTGGTATTTTTAATTACCTTGCTGCAAGAAATTGTATATTTATGTTCAAGCTCATAAAATATAAAACTTCTTTATGATAAACTACAATTAACTAGGTCAAGTAGACATCAAAGTCTGGTAAACACCTATTTGTCTTCGTCAAGGCGTAGCTACAAAAAGATAATTCACGGTTATTTTAACACCGTAAATATAATGTGATTGCGATTGAACTGTCTTCTCTTCTCGATCTTTCTGTTTTCTTATTTTTTGTGTTCGTCTTGATCTTGGATGTACCTCAAATTTTAAAATTAGTTATAAGTATCTATCGTTGTTGTAACTATTTATTGTTATACTTAAGTTTGCACCAAATTTTAAATAAGCTTTCNGCCCTTTGAGGTAAAATTTTCGAGTGCCGAAAGCTGAACTAGAAACACAAAA
>NW_016157602.1:75245-84353 GCF_001687245.7 Rhagoletis zephyria | reverse complement strand
GCAGTTAAAAAATGCGTATAATTTTCGTCACGAAATTGATATCAGAAAATTTGTGTTTCTAGTTCAGCTTTCGGCACTCGAAAATTTTACCTCAAAGGGGTGTTTTATTTGATATTCATTTACTGCAAAATATGCTGAAATATGCATTTATTGCAAAATATGCTCTAAGATTTATAACTCAAACTTTATATTTTTGGAAACACGTTTAAGCATTTCATAAGCGTGTTCCTAACATGCCTGCCAAAAAATATACGCCCGAACATATTTTGGGTTGCCCTAGTCATCAGCATAAGCGTGGACATTCACATACTGACAAACAAAGAATACATCGTTGACAAAAATACTAAAAAAAGAGGAGGCTGACAAGAGAGCCTTGCGGAACACCGGACACAACAATACTAGACGCGGACGAGGTAGCCTTGCAAGTCACCTTCTGAGTTCTTCCTACTAGGTAGCTGGTAATAAGCTGACAGAGCTATCAGAGAATCCAAAATAATGTTTAAGCTTTGTACGTATATAATATATATTCTTCTGATCTTTTTGTTTACTTGGAAATCCTCTTTAAGAGTATAAACACCAGCAAAAATAAATGTATTTAATGATGTCAAACGCCGTTTTCTTGATTAAAAGAAATGGTAGGAAAGAAACCTTTTTGGTAGGTTATTGAAGCAGCTCCTGGTAGGAAATAAAGTTTTTCAGTGGTAACCCTGTGTCCAACGCTAATAGGACCGTTCTTTCACAGGCGCGTTTCGGTTGAGACCACGAGTTATCTGAGTGTTTACGGCGTTAAGCGCGGTGGTGGTTCTGTGCACTTTACGGAAGCCATGCTGATGCTTCGCTGAGACAGGTGACACTTGAAGTATAGGAGCAGCAGGGTCTCAAGTGTCTTCACTACCGGCCGATGTTAAGGAAAGCGTTAAACTGCCTAAAAATTTTATATTTTGAACATTGGGCACGTTCAGAAGGCGCAACAGCTCAGTAACTGTTGCGATTGCACCTTCTGAACGCGTTGTTTTGTACTTCTGATCAACTGAACAGTTGCGTGTTAGACGATCGTAAAATTTTTCTGATCATTTGAGACAACGTGTTGTGTGTTTTGAATTTGACAGCTAATGTATCAAGCCGTTCAGAAGACGCATTACGATTATTGATTTTTTTAGCAACGGTTGCGCTCAACTTCTGCACCTTCTGAACCTACCCATTGCCATCGAATTTTTTCCTAAAACTTTATTTATTGAAAAACGTGTGCGATATGTGTGTATACGTATTTAACCATTTGGAATTTTGGCGATTTCGTCGTTATGTCGTCTTCAGTGTCATTGTTGACAGAAATTCGTTGGCAAATACATCATATTATTATCTTGTCGAAGACACAAAAAACGTCGTGTTTTTTGAAAATTTGTATTTAATTTCAAATTTCTTTCCTATTGAACTTCAGATAGAAACTATGCCAAGCTTTGTCAAACTCACCTGATTCTACGCCGTTCCATTCACTAACAACATTGTGGTGATGTTGATGGGGATTCGGGTGATCTTCAACTATGCCTTCGTATAATTTCGGATCGGTTGCAAGTTGTTCGTCATCATCAATTTCGAAAATTTCTGTAACTTTAACCTGCATGTAGAAAATTGCCTTGTTATTTAAAGTTGATGTTTTTTGAAGCAATAAACCTACTTTGTTCGTAAGGTCATCTGTATAATAGTAAGCGTAAAGTGCATCATTGTGAGTGGTTACTCTAAGAACATGCTCATAGTTGTCCACATCACCTTCAATGGAAGGAGCACCACTAAAAACAAAAAAAAACATATGTAAATATGGTACATATATCGACACCTGAGTGGGAGATTGACCTATATCGGCAGCCAGTTCGAAAACACCTTATCTCAACCTTTTTTCAAGAACGCCCTATTTCAGAATTTGGTTGAAGAACGCCCTATCTCAGAATCCGGTTCAAAAACGGCCTATCTCATCACATTTTCAATACATTTTCTTTTGAGATAGAACGTTTATGAATCGAAATCTGAGATAGGGCGTTTTTCAACTTAATTCAGAGAAAGGGTGTTTTTCAATAAAATTCTGAAATAGGGTTTCTTCAATCAAATTCTGAAGTAGGGCGTTCTTGAAAAGTTTTCTGAGATAGGGCGTTTTCGAACTGACTGCCGAGATAGGTCGATATATCCCATATAGGGATGTAAATCAAAATTTATGTTTTTGGAGATTTCATCATACAGGTAATAAGCTTGATAAGTAGAATACGTTCAGACTAACAGATGACTAAAATTCCCAAAAATGGCGAAGATAAGTATGTATATTTCCATCTGTATTTTGGTATACCAACTGTATGGGTTGATCAAACTTTGATTTCGTTTACCCACAAAATTGAAATTTTGAAATAATTCTATATTTTACTAGCAGTCGCGGAAAACTTCGTCCCGCCCAAAATAAATTTTTTGTATTGAAACATTTTGGTCCAACATTTACACCAACAGTTCACGTTCATGACTTTCAGTGAGGCATTTATCTTCTAATATTGTCGTCTTAAATAATCTAGCAAAAGTGTACATGCATACAAAGATACGTAATAGTTTCAGTGCGTTTGAAAGGCGTCCCCCTTTTCAACTAGCCCCAATTTTCTCTAAGAGCATGGGATTAATTTCATATACCTCCATCCCATGTTCGAGTACTCTACGATGAACACTTCCGGAGATATGCAGTGTGAAAAATTTCGTTTTTATGGGAGTTCCCACGCCCCTTTTCCCAATAGCCCCAATTTTTCTTCATGACTATGCGATTGATTTTATATATCTTGTACATACCAAGTTCCAGTACTCTACCAAGAACACTTCCAGAGATATGCAGTGTGAAAAATTCGGTTTGTATGGGAGGTGCCACGCCCCTTTTTCCAATAGCCCGATTTTTCTTCATGACTATTCGATAGATTTTATATACCTTGTACATACCAAGTTCCAGTACTCTACCAAGAACACTTCCAGAGATATGCAGTGTGAAAAATTCGGTTTGTATGGGAGGTGCCACGCCCCTTTTTCTAATAGACCCAAATTTTCTTCATGATTATGCGACTGATTTCATATATCTTGCACATACTAAGTTCCAGTACTCTATCATGAACACTTCCAGAGATATGCAGTGTGAAAAATTCGGTTTGTATGGGAGGTGCCACGCCCCTTTTTCTAATAGACCCAAATTTTCTTCATGATTATGCGACTGATTTCATATATCTTGCACATACTAAGTTCCAGTACTCTATCATGAACACTTCCAGAGATATGCAGTGTGAAAAATTCGGTTTGTATGGCAGGTGCCACGCCCCTACAGCTACATACACAAAAGATTTCATAAGGATCGGTCGAACCGTTTAGGAGGAGTTCGACCACTAACACCGTGACACGAGATTTTTACATATTAGATTAAACGTGCGATATAATACGTTGATTACAAATTATAAATATCAAAATTTCACAATCTGTACGAATAATTTATTTCCACTCAAACGGATGTCATTAAAAATATTCATAACGCTGTAAGCACATAAAGGGCTTGTGGTGTGTGGTTAAGGGGGCCTGAGTTTTTTTATGTAAATTTTATTATAAATGTTAAAATATAGCTACTAAAAATTTATAATAATTTACCTCATTAATTTTTTTAACCGAGTTAAAAAGGAGGAGGTTATCAATTCATCGAAATTTTTTTGATGTATGTTTTTTATGTATGTGGTCCATTAACCGATTTCGACAATTCTTTTGCTGGTGCCTCAGGGGAGGTCCCATACTAATTTGGTTTAGATCCGATCATTGGATCATGAAGAAATTAACGGTACTTTTAAATTTTTATGTGAGAATTGAGGTCGGTTGTGTTTTTTGCTTAAAAATGACTTGTTATTGTATTAATTGACTTGTACCGAGCACTACAAAGGAATTTATATTGCATAAAGTTTATTATGAACTTATTGAAGAGTTAAAATACAAATTTGTTAGTTACCTTAATTGCATGTAAATTTTAAAACGCGACTTCGTCTTTACACCAAAATCGTCATTTTTCCATTATTTTTAACCGACTTCAAAAAAAGGAGGAGGTTATCTATTCGTCGGAATATTTTTTTATGTACATATGTTACCGCATAAACGATTGCGATAATTCTTTTCGAAAGGAAAGGTGGTACCTCAGAGGTGGTCGCATCCTAATTTGGTTTAGATCCGATTATTGGATCATGAAGAAATTAAAGGTAATCTTAAAGTTTTACATGAGAATTGAAGTCGGTTTTTTTTTGTTAACAATTACTTGTTTATTTAAACAATAATCTTCGAGCGTCTTCTGCAAAAAGATAAATTGTTGTAGTGATGATTTAATTTTTGTTTTTTTCTACAAAACCTCTTTGAATGCTAAGCATACCTAAACTCAAGTACAAACTAAGAGAAAATATTAAAACTTAATAATTATTTTACCTTTTTTTAAGTAAATAACTGTTTATCAGACTAACAAAAGTAATCTGAAAAGGACGTTCACAGTTGATAAAATAGGAACAACCAGCAGTTTACCAAAACTATCGAAATGGATGTGAAGACACCCAAAGTTTTAATTTATTGCATACATTTTTTGAATTGGAAATCGAATATGAATTTATAGAAAGAAACTTAAAATGAAACTTTGGAATTTAGGGGCGGAGGGAGGGGGGTCGCGCCCTCCTTAGCCCGTACCTGCGTACGCCCATGCCGCCAAATTAACCATCGCCAAGCTTCTCCTTCAAATAGTTACACTGTATGGAGGTTGAACTTAGTTTTACTGAAAACAGCGCGGCCACTTATTTTCTGGAGGTCTACAAGGAACGATCATCAGGCACCACCCTACGTCACAATCACTTGAGGTAATACATTCGATGATTGTGGCTTATTTATTGATTTTTCATTTTAATAACATTGGTGCAACATACTGCGAACCACCGAGCTGTCAAGCAAGCAGTATCGTTGCAGCTTTGTCCAGTATTCATGAGAAAGTTTACTTGTTTATGTACGTATATTTACATATTTTACACTTTTACATGTACTTCATTTAACATATCGTCGCCTGGGTAAAAGATTGTCGTATGTTATGCACGTACGTATGACGCTTACGACAATCTTTTACCCAGGCGACGGTAAGTAAATATGTACATATGCACATTACGGTAGGTAAATTTTTATGGGAGATTTTTCCGACTACGTGTAATTTTACGCAAATTTGCCAAAGAAACCATTGCGAAAACAGGTTCTTTTACTTAGCATTTTGTCATAAAAAGTGCTTAAATGAGTTTTTTTTTGCACAGAAAATGAGTGGGAAAATACCTTTCCATTGATACGTCAAAGTCTAAATCGGAATAGCTTTGACCCAGTTATTCAAGTTTTTCTTAAACCAATCTTTCAAAAAAGTTATAAAACAGCATCAAAAATCTCATTATTACGATTCCGTTGGAAAGATTTCTAAATATTTTTATGCAGATTATTTAAGCTTAAACTGTTTTGTCATGTGAGGCGATTTTTTTCAAAAAGTTCTATAAGAAACTATTTTTATATATAAAAAACCCAATTTTCGGAGGTATTTTAAAATCGGTGCATATTTTTCCGAAATATTTTGGTGGACGTCTTCAAATATAATAAGTTTTGTAATCCCGGCGGAAAAACCGCTAGTGTTTTTGGTTATGCAGTCTAATGTACATACCTACATACATGTGAATTAAAGTGGACCAAATTTTTGTATGGGGAAAAAAATGTTCATCCTAGAAAACGGGGCACTCCCTTAGTTTTTTCATTTTAATATTTGTAATATCTATACCTACTTTCAGTTTTCTACTGCAACCAATACAGGGTGCTCAATGACCTTGTAGTAATCCGCTACTGGATCGCTGTTAAACTGGCAAACATATTGGTGATTTTCATAAAAAGGTACTGTTGCCATGACAACTGAAGCTTGTGATATTTTTTCAAATAATTTAAATTTGAACTGTTCTTAGGTTACTTAACCAATCGTTTGACAAAAATATGTACACAATACTTCTAGAGCAGAGGTTCCCAAACTTATTTTTCTCGTACACCCCTTTCAAAACTTTATTGGTTTCGGTGGACCCCCAGATGCTAATTTTTAACATATTCCCAAATCTCATCAAAAATGTGAAGATTAAATCTAACGATGTAATTCTGCATCGCAGGTGAGTTCCTAAACTAAATTCGGAGTGGCAAAAATAGAAATAAAATATTTTCTTGTGTTCTATTTATTAAAATAATGTGATTACTAGAGCATGGAAATCTATGCAAATACATGTTTTTCTTGGACTTAGGTAAAGCGAAATAGATAAAGTATCTATGAATCAAGAAATTATCTTAAAAATGGCATTCAATTTTTTTTGCGTATTTTGCATATTTTAGTCATAAATGCATATTTCGCATTTTTTGCATTTTTTAGTGCATTATATTGGCTCTTGACGGAAAACTTTACAAATCTGCAAATGTGTGCATATTTCTCTAGTTGGTACTTTTACGGATATTTAATTTTGTAAATTTGTTAGTTGGCAGTTTTACACAAACAAAATAATGAATGGACACGAAAAAACTAGTCAATTGTGTTTACTCATCACTTGCGTAAAACTAACTGTAAATTAAAAGTATGTATACACATTCATAGGGTATGTTGTCGTTGTTAATTTCGCGTATCTACTTTTTGTAACTTCTACGTACTCTTCAAAATGTGTTCGGCGAAGTGTGATCTTTCGGAGAAAATTTTGTGCAAAAAGCATGAAAAAGTTTGTGTGGACGAGGAAACATACCTCAAAGCAGCCTTTAAGCAGATTCGGGGCGCTGAGTTTTATAATGCAACGAAGACAAAGGAGTCCAAGATGCCTTAAAGCTAAAAGTACTGGACAAGTTTCTTGTTTTTTGTTATTTTTTGCCCTAATAAATACTTGGTGTGGCAAGCCATCTGTCAGTGTGGCACGAGAGCAAAAAATCATGACCATGGGCTCCATAAATCAAGAAATTTGAATGAAGGAGTGTTTGCAATATCGTTTTCTGTCGTTCATAAAGCAATATCAGGGCTCAGTTCTGTTCTGTCCCGATTTAGCATTGTGCCATTACAGCCCCTTGGGCATGAACTGGTATGTCAGTCACGGGGTATATATTGTTCAAAAGGACCACAACATACCAAACTGTTCAGAATTGCGACCCGTTGAAAATTATTGAAAGAAAATAGATAAAAACGAAAGAAGACATCAAAAATTTCCAGAATTTCAAAATTAGTTGGCAGAGAGCAGATACCGTGGCAATAATGAATGGTCATATCTTATTGAGAGGGCTCAAATGTAAATTGCGCCATTTTGTTTATAATGAAGGCAATTGAAATACGTTTTTTCGTTTAATATAGTAAGCTTAATAAAGAAGATGATAAAGCAAAAAACTCATTTCGCAGGTTGTGTAATAAGTTGTTATATTGATTTTCGGCTGACCAATATTTTTCGTGTCCATTCTTTACATGTAAAACTCCTTATGACGAAGTACGGAGGTTAGTGTGAACACGGCTATCATTTATTTTCGATGTAGGGCGAAATCTATTGGGAAACATAAATGTGTTGGTTTTTCACGTTTCCAGGCCACTCTGTAAACCATTATGAGGCAATTTTTAGTAACAATTTTATTCGAGAGAAAATTTTGGGATAAAATCAAGGATTTAAAAAAATAAAGGAAATTGCGGAATGCGAACTGGTCGCTTTTATGCATGCTCCAATTACTTCTGTGGATGTAGAACGTTCATTTTCTATGTATAAGAGCTTTTGAGAATATGAAAAAATATTTTATTGTGGACGCTAATGAGTAGCTAACTAAAGATTGTGCTAAATTATGTGATATAGTACTTCAGAACTGAATTTTTCTACATATATACATACACCCGAATATTGAAATGTACGTATTTGTTAAAAGCAAAATTTAATGAAATATTTTTTGTACCTAACTTTATTTATCTTTAAAAACAATAAACGTATGAATCAACTGAATGCTTTCGACTGCATTTTTTTAATATATAACGCTTTTTTTTGATTTTTCATGCATATTTTTCATGATATTTTTAATTTTTTGTTGATTTTTTTAAGCACATATTTCTTATTTTTTAGTGAATGAAAATCCATGCCCATGAAAGAACTATTTCGCTCTGAGGAGTTATCTATATATATGACCTGGTCTACGAAAACGGAGCTTACGTGCGAAAACTAGTTTTCTGTGAAAAAGATGTTAAAAGTAAGCAACTCGTTTCGTCAGTTTCTCGTTATCTCGTTAATTGTTATAATGTAATTGTAATTGTAATTGTATAATGTAATTGTATAATGTAATAAATTATATTTTGTCGTATTTTTACTCTTCTTTCTCTACATTTTGTAATTGTAATTGTATAATGTAATTGTATAATGTAATAAATTATATTTTGTCGTATGTTTACTCTTCTTTCTCTACATTTTTAGTACACTTCTAAGCAAGTTAGGATTTTCTGCTTTTCACCACGTGAAAAAGCATCTCATCTTCCATCCGAATCAACCAAAAAGTGAAAATTGATTTTTTGACACCTAAGCCCCCTTTCCGTAGACCAGGGCCCTATTCCACAAAACAACTTATCAACTTTTCACTTTGCACTTTGCAAATTTTTCGTCAATTTGCAAAACTTTGTGTTCCTCAGAACTGTAAAATTTGATAAGTGATAAGTTGAAGTTGATAAGTGTAATTTGCAAAGTCTTTGCAATTTTTGTACGCTCTTTGCAATTTCTGTTCCACGTACGTTCTCTTATGCAAAGTGCAAAGCTAATATTGAAAAGTGTAATTTGCAAAGACTTTGCAAATAAATGCGCTCTTTCGTTCCTCAAAAACTGTAAATTCTATATTTGCAAAGCAAACTTTGATAAGTTTGTCAAAGATTTGCAAGGTAAACGATCGCTTTACAAATTCATATTTAGGGGATTCACAAGACGTGTTAACCGTCGTAAAATCTTAAGGTTAACATCTTTTTTAATTAAAATGGTTTTAGGGGATTTCTAACTAAACCGAAATTCTTTTAAACTGATAAAGAATATATAATTA
>NW_016157602.1:72075-75205 GCF_001687245.7 Rhagoletis zephyria | reverse complement strand
ATGCAGATATTTAAATGCCGGTTTTCTATTCGCGTGACAAGCTTTTTTAAAAACGAAGTAAATTAGTACAAATTGTTAGTAATTTTCATTAGAGTTTGAATAACTCCTTTCACTAAATGGCTTTTAGTAACTTTAACGAGACCTTAACTTATTTTATTTTATTCATTTTAGTGCAGTTTTGACAAAATTTTCTTGCTAAAAAATCTTTTGTTTCACTCCCTTTTTTTATTCCTTTGATTAAACATGTTAAATAAAAGCTTATTTTTAAAAAAATATTTTTTTTACATTACTTTATTCTATTTATAGGAAGAGTAGAAGAATGGTAAATAAATACAGGGAAATACATCCATAAATATGTAAGTATTTTTCTAATTGAATTACAGAGAGTTGTAATTGAAAAGTTTTAAATATTCCTTTTAATGTGACTACAACCTATCAAATTGTGAAACATCGGAAACCATCGATATATCGATATTTTTCTGACAATGTATTTGAGCATCGATGTTAATTTTTCTGATGCATCGAAACATCGATGTTACCCTCCAAAATTTGCCTCCCTAAACCTGCATCCACTCGATGGCTCCCAGTCACTGCTGAGCGAAGTATGCTCCCAGTTTCTGATGGTGGCTTCGATGCTATAACTGGTTGCGGATCGAGGAATTCCTGGTCTAAGCCAACTGTGGCCAAAGGGTCAGATGTCTCATTTCCAGGCACTCCCGAGTTGACCGGCACCCAGAGTAAAGCAAGCTCGTTATCTTTACCAACATAATTAGTCGAAACTTGCATTGCCGAACTAGTTTGGAAGTACTTAGATAGAGGGCTGACCAATGCCTTAAGTGCAGTTTGGCTGTACCTGTAGACACGTCAACTCCTTCCCCTCCACCTATTTTCCCCCACGTAGTCTATGGCTTTGGGGATTGCAAATACCTCAGCCGGTTAGACCGAAGCATATTCCCCAAGAGAAAAAGTGAGGCTTATTTCCATTAATTTCGAAAAACACTTCAGATCCTGACACTGAGTCAGTTTTGGAGCCATCGGTGAAGACTCGACAATGCACGAGTGCGGGCTCAGTGCTGGAATTAAACCAGCATCCCCCCTCTGGGAACTCTCTCTCTAGAATCTCTTCAACAAATGTACTGATGGCGTACTATCCTGTAGCACTGAAAAGACACAAGTGCTCAAATATCTGCCGCCGGAAATTTCCGCATGCTGTTGTTGTTGTAGCGGCTACTAAGCCCCGCTCGGGTCGGTTCATCCGTCAACATTGTCGTCCGTTTCAGTTAAAGGGAGGCCCAGGACTTCAACAGGGTCTGTCCATAAGGACAGGGGCGTCAGCTGGGTGGGGTTCTCGGGGCACGTTAAGAGGTGCCGAGAGTCATGTGGCGACTCTCCATGCCGGGCATGTTGGGCACATCCTCATTAATTCTGCTCAGGTATAAGTTTAGCCTGCTTCAATAGCCAGAGCGAAGTTGGGCTATTGTGGTGCGGGTCTCCCGAGGCAGACAAAGTTCTGTCCCGTCCACGTCAGGTGGTTGTGTGCCTAGAACGGCATTCATAGGGCGGGAGTCTACATAACTTGAGACCGATTCCTTGTGAATGCCGCTCAGGGTCTGTCGATAAGCTGACGGGTCCACAGGTTGTTTAATGAACCTCTGGACTTCGTCCGTCAGTTCGTAGAGATGCCTCCTGACGTGCCTTGGCGAGGGCTCTTCTGGAAGCAGCTGTTTGTTAGGATGACCACGTCTGTGGCTCCCCACAATAAACTGCTTGCAGAGCATTGTGTTATGCTTTCCACATCGCCTCACTCAGTGTTATACCAACATCCGTTTCTTTTCTTCTTAGTCTGCAGGTGGCCTTTAAGCCTTGCCCACGTATGATGGCACAAAGTGACGGTAAGTTCAAGTGCCACTATACACCACTCAAAAAAATTAAAGTTAAATAAATAGGCTATCAATCAACCATTTTGGTTCTTTACTATCGAAACCAGATAAATTTTAGTGGACTCACATATTTTTTTCACGCCAACGTAGACCCTGTTGAGTCTCCCGTTGACCCCTGGGGGTCCAACTGGACCACTTTAGGAATCACTGTTCTGGAGTAAAATATGAGCATCATGAACATCCTCTAAATTTATACGTAGAAACGTAAGGTTTGTAGCAGAACCTCTTTCGACAAGAGGAAAAATTTTGGAAGGTGCCCCAAACCGCATCTTGGAAAAATTTTTTTGGGACCACTCTAATGTGTATGCATGTAGTTTGTATTGAATTTTAATTGTATGAAAAAAAAATTTTCAAGGATAATCCGTTTTTTTATTTACACATGTAAGATGTTTTAAGACAAAGATAAGTCCAGAAATAGATACCTCATACCAAAAACCTCTTATCCAAAATTCAAGCACTTCCTCACGGGACTACAGCAAAACGCTAAGTAAATTAATTAATTAATCCCAACGGCTTTTTACCCTCCATTTCCGCCCAACCGACACTAGGGGCGCAGTCCGCATGGCGTACGGAACTTTTTTTTTTAGTTTTTTGGTGCCAAGTAGTGGAAACAGGAGTTTGTTAAGTGTCGAGATCTAAAACTATTCAGCTACAGAATCAAATTCATCAGCTGATTGGATATGCTAAAGATAGTATTTTAATTATTGAGAGTGGAAATAATAGTTTTCTTTATAGTAAAAATCGAGTCCGATACGTCAAACGTGCTGGAATGACAGTTAAAATCTTGACATAAACCACGGAATGATTCGTTTAGTTCAAAATTAGTTTTGCATGGCTTTAAAAATAGAGGTCGAAAGTGTCTTTTTGATATTCATTTGGAAGAATTTCGGAATTAAAAATATGAGGTTTGAGCCATGTTTCGGTCAAGGAAATAATATTATAACTGCAGTCAAAACCTTTTAAACATAAGTCAGTTAATTTGGTATTCAAACCTCTAACGTTTTGATAGTAAATACTTAAATTAGACTTGCGAGTTAGTTTTTTGAATCCGAATTAAGATTAGAAATTTTAGCTACGTTATTATTACTTTTATTAGGTTTATACTCAAACTCGCGAACAAACGCCCGGTCGGCCAAAATGAACTATTTAGTAGTGAATCAAAATCTTCGGAAGCTACATCAATTTTAAAA
>NW_016157602.1:68548-71780 GCF_001687245.7 Rhagoletis zephyria | reverse complement strand
GATACTCGAGAAGGAACATTAAAATTTACCTCAGCCAGCAGGGCCGGGCTATTAATCAAGCCTGTCATCGATTTTACGATAAATATTATACCCAGCATTTCTCTACGACTTGCGAGTGTAGGCAAATTTATGAGCTTTAGACGACTTGTGTAAGGGGGGGGGGATTGCAATCTGAATCCCAGTTAAAATTACGCAATGCAAAAAGCAAGAATTGTTTTTGAATTGATTCAATCCTTTCTGAATGAACTTGGTAGCGGGGATTCCAAACAATAGATCCGTATTCTAGTATAGGTCTAACCAAACTGGTAAAAAGAGCTTTTGTAACATAAGGATCTTTGAACTCTTTTGACCATCGCCTTACAAATGCAAAAACGCCTTTGGCTTTATTGACTGTATCATTAATATGATGGTTGAAGTTGGGTTTGGAATCCATTGTGATACCAAGATCGACAAAATTGGATACCTGCTCCAGATTATAATTTGATATTGAATAAAGAGCTGGTTGAACAGCCCTCCGAGAGAAACACATAACTTTACATTTTTGAAGGTGATGAAATATCGCGATCGTATTTAAAATTAAATTTACGAATAAATACATCTTTAGTTCTAATTTTAGTCGATATGTATGACTTTATATCATCCGAAGAAGTATCTTTAGCAAATCTAGAGACAAAGATTGATCTTCTCGGAGGAATTACAACCAACTTTTTGGTAATGATGTCTGATGTGCGGGGCTCCAAATTATTCGGAGGAACTAAGTTACGACAGTGGAGCTTGAGATGTTGATGGCAACACTGTTAAATCAACGGTTTGACTGTTTTTAGAAATAGACCTAGTGGATATGGCTTTAGATATCGGAGGCTCCAATGCCTGAGGGCATGGAGAAGATAAATTAATAAGTTCCAAGGACTGGGATGGAGGATTTTTTTTGCCCACCTCTATTTTCGCAATTTGGCAAAGTCCAAATAGATTTTAGACCCATGGTTTCTTCGACAAATTTGCTTAGAATTACACGTATGCTATACGCTTATAGTCGAAAAAATTTAACCACCCTAATGCACATATTATCAGGTACACTCTTAACAAAAAGCATTTTCAAGCCAGTAATGGATAATAGAGACCTCTTCTTTGGATTCGGTACTAAGCCTTAACATTTTATTAGCATTTCAAATGCTTATCAAAACTTTACGACACTACAGTTTGATACGATTTCACCAATGATATCAATATTATTTAATTTAATTATTTATATATATTAAAATGTTGTGTTCGTTTGTCACGGTCATCAGAACTAGAGAACGGCTTAACCGATTTAAATAATTTTTTTTGTATTGTTCGGTATAATACCAGGAGAGTTGCCACCTATTTGAAACCGAGACCATTGCAACGTAATGTATGAAAAGCAAGAGGAAGACGACCGATAGAGTTTAAAATCGCAATCAGAGAGGTTGTCTCCTGCAGACGAATCGTTCGTTTTACCTATCGTTCGTGATACAGAATAAGGCCCTTAAACCTCTCGTAAAAATTTCAAACTTTTAAATTAAATTTCCCAGAAATATTTTGAGTACGCAGTTTGTAGCCCATTCAATTTCAACATGAGAAAGTGCAAGTTTAAAATAGCTGCGACTTACCGTTGATTTGAAATATAAAAAAAAATCGTCGAACATACTCTGTATGGAAGAAAATTACTGACATCATCAACAAAAAAAAATGCCAAAAATCAACGGTAATTCCCAGCTATTTTAAGCTTGCACTTTATTATACAAAAATTGAATGGGCTACAAAACTGCATACTCAGGATATTAAAAAAAATATTTAAATAAAAAGTTCGAAGTTTTTACGAAAGTTTGTCTATTTTTTTAATATTGCACAAGGATTTAAAATTAGATTTATACAGTTTTTGTTAAAGAATAAACTATATTTTTATAAACAAACAATCAAAATTTAAACAATAAAATAAATAGTCTAATCTTGTCAATGTGTTAATGTCGTAAAGTTATTGTAAGCACTATATATAGAAGAAAATCTTTTGTTTTAATTAACGAAGACATTGGGCCGTATGCATAAAAACTAAGCAATTGCTTTTACTTAAAATTTCATACCTTTCACTTAAATTTATTTGATCAAATCGAGTAAAAGGTCTGAACTTTTAAGAAAAAGCATTTTCTTAGGTTTTACGCATATGGCCCGTTGTTTCTATTTGAAGCCGATTTCGAAATTTTGTTTCAATAAGATTTAGTATTGAAAATATTTAAAAATTTGCCTAGGAATGTAAAGCTGATAGCATACCTCGTTATGTTATAATAGATCGCTCAAGACATTTTTAATATTTTTTCAAGAGAACACAAAAATTCCCGCAATGAATTTTCAGGGTTATATATTTTTAGTATTCATCACAAAATTGTACTAAAAAGGGCTGCGTAGTGGGAAAGTATACATATTGTAAACGAAATTGTATCAAAAAAAGTACAATTGCACCAAAAATACCAACACAGTTTCACCTGCCTTGGCGCTTTCATTAAAAAATTACAAGCCGTTCACGATAGGGTTGTGGAACGCAACTGCAAATATTGCCACACACCGCAAGCGCTTTATGTGTTACAGCGATACTCTTTTATGACACTTCAGTAGCACTTCTTATAGCCCTGACAGACATGTGGTTTGTACACCATGGTATGTATACTATGGATTTTGATACTATTTCGACACACATCTAGTACGTATACCGATGTTTTGTTTCTTTATCACAACTGATAGCATGTACAGTGACGAGCAAAACTGTAACATGGAGTAACACTTTTTATTTCATCTGTCGCTATCTTTCCAAGTTCTAACGACATTCATACGGTTGTTGTATATTTTTATTGATACATCTTTGCTTCCTCTGTCATAACGATTTGAAGTCAATTCAACAACATTTACAAAACCAGCAGACAAAAATGTAAATTAAGGCATATGTTACAGTTTTGCACTCATATATTTTTAATAACTTTTTGACAATTTTCACAAAAAAAAAGAATTATTAACACAATGTTCAGTATGCTTTTGCTTTATTTAGTTCCTGGTTGCAATTTGGCATACCTAATGTGTATGTCTGTAAAAATTCTGGAGGTATAGCCTCCCATATATCCTTGGTGTGCTTTCACCGCTCATGTACTCCATTGGACGGACTTGGATACTTAGTAAGATGCGCTTTTAGTTGATTTCGCAAATTCTCGATGAGATTCATGTC
>NW_016157602.1:66332-68305 GCF_001687245.7 Rhagoletis zephyria | reverse complement strand
CTATTATTTACATTTATGTTTCCTGATTAACCATATTATTTATTGGTGATCACTTCTTGAATAAATTACAATACAAAAAAAAGTCATCTGACTTCCAACTAAGCAAAAGATAACTGTAAAATGCAAAACTGAGAGTGAGTGCAAAACTGTAACATTTGCCTTAACTTACATTTTTGTCTCCAGGTTTTTTTATTGTTGTTGGATTGACCTCAAATCGTTACGAGAGCGGGAGTAGGAGTGTACCAATAAGAATATACAACAAAAGTATGAAAGTTAGAACTATGAAAGATAGCGGTGGCTGAAATAAAAAGTGTTACATCATGTTACAGTTTTGCTCGTCACTGTATGTATGCCATTTTGCTCGCGCTGCTCTTAGGGCCGGTCCACATAGAACTTTCGCGTTGGCGTTGGTTTGACCGAACGCACGTTAAAAGTAGGCTTGCTACAATGAACGCTTGGCAGCGAATGCTTGGGCCACTAAATTAACATACTAATGACAGATAAATTAATATTTCATATCAATAATTGCATTNGCTGACGAGCGACGCACGCGAAAAGTTGAGAGTTGGCCATCTTTTTGCTTTGTGTTGGCGTGAGCGTTGTCGAATTTTGGCTATGTGGACGGCTGCATTTGAATTCATGTATCCATAGTCAGCTGTTGAAGCGACGCCAATGCCAACGCAACGCCAAAGTTCTATGTGGACGGGCCTTTACAGTCGCAATGGCCGAGTGAACAGAGCGCTAGAGTACCACTAGAGAGATCCGAGTTCGAGTTCCCGTGGGCGAGTTTTTTTATGATTTATTTTTATTTTTTAATTCCTTTTTAAATAATCTGAAGATTTTAATGTTAAAAAAAAAAACATTTTTATTCATTGACTTTTTATGATTTAAAGTACTTAGGTTTATTTCATAATGAAATTGTTGTTAAACAAACATTTCCTCGCTTCATTTACGCGTTATTTTAAATAAAATAGAAAGCAATTCTCTTTTCCTCCATATCTTTCTTTTTGAGACTAAAACGTGAGACAGCTTACTGACTGAATTTACTTACAGAGTAAATTTCAAAATAAAAATATGGAGGAAAAGATAATTCCTTTGTATTTTATTTGAAGGGAGAAAATATTTGTTTAAGAACAATTTCATTAGAAAATAAACCTAAATAAGTTCTTTAGTGTCATACAAGTTCAATGAAAAAAATTTTGTTTAATATTATTATTATTATTTATTGATGAAAATAAAATATTCCAACAACGTTTCTAGTGCATAAGCTGCTTATTTTTATTAAAAAAAAAGAACAATTAAATAATAAAGAAACAAGTAAGAAAGTCTAAGTTCGGGCGGAGCCGAACATTAAATACCCGGCGCAAGTATTAAATATATGTTTTCCACCTTTCCGAAACATACCGTTACTTGATAAGCCGGGGTGTATAAATATTAAGTAAACTAGCATCCTTAAATTTCGAAATATTGAAATTTCAAGCATTTCTGAAATTTACCGTTATATGAAATTTTCCCATTTTTAAATTTTCGGCCATTTAGTATGCTGTACCAAGGCCTACAACTGTGCCAGAAATTGGTGCAGCGGTTACCAAGATATACACATGTAACCATAAGTGGGCGTGGCTACGCCCATTTTCCAAAAATTTATAATATTCTTATTTTTCGTCTAAAAATTATTGTAAATATCAATTTTGAGTGAATTATCTTCAGTAGTTACTAAAATATCGCAGTTTTCGTTTTTCTGAAAATTACCGTTATATGGGAGGTAGGCGTGGTTATTGTCCGATTTTTAAAATTTTCAGCCATTTAGTATGCTGTACTAAGGCCAACAACTGTGCCAAGTTTGGAAGAAATTGGTGCAGCGGTTACCAAGATATACACATGTAACCATAAGTGGGCGTGGCTACGCCCATTTTCCCTCCATTTATAATATTCTTATTTTTCGTCTGAAAATTATTGTAAATATCAATTTT
>NW_016157602.1:54259-66307 GCF_001687245.7 Rhagoletis zephyria | reverse complement strand
GACGGACGGACGGACAGACAGTCACCGCTTAATCGATTTCTCTTTTCATTCTGATCATTTATGTATACATTTGTCTATATCTATCTCGATTCGTTTTGCCTGTTACAAACAACCGTTATGTGAACAAAGTTATAATACCCTTGTGCACAAGTGCGCTCGGGTATAAAAAAATCTCCTACGCGAGGACTCGATCTCGGATCTTTCAAGTGACACTCTAGCGCTCTGATCACTCGTCCATTTCGACTGTTGGACCTGCGCGAGCAAAATGGCATACATACATGCTATCAGTTCACTGTCTCTGTTTTCACCACACAATTTTGGTGAAATTTTTTTTTACTCTCTGGCTGTGTTTCATGGTATACTCGCTTTATACCACGTTCATTTTCGTAATATAGGAATCAGCTTCAAACCACTTTGTACGATGGTATAAATGTGGTTTACAACGACAGACATGTAGTATAGAATGCTAGTATAATATTTAAACCATATGTCTGTCAGGGCTATTACTGGCTAACCAGAATGGTAAGGCTATGGTACAATACGTAGCTGTGGATGTGGTGTATTATTGCTGATGTAGTTAGCGAAATAGTTTGTGACTGTGATACTACATTCTGGTTAGCCAGTAAAAAGTAAATGTTAAAAATGGGAATAAGATGTCCAACTCAAAATATTGCATAACGCAATCTTCAGCTGTGTTTTTCAGCAGCACAATATTATCTATCAACAGGAAAATAATACTCTCTATGGGTATCTTTTAAGCTAAGAGACCCCATTATCGGCACAATGGACCGATTTTCGGCGCGCTTCATATGCCGATAGTGTGAACAAACAAAATTTTTCGAAATGCGGCAATCTGAGCCGAAATTGTGCTGACTATAAGCAATTAATATTGCTGTACCCATAATGTGAACACTCTTTTGCTCATTGTAGAACAATCAAAATGGTAAACATGCGGCGAATTTTATCGGGTGCTCATGCCGCGATCAAAGTCGACAATTTGTTTATTGTTATTATTAATCAAGCACGATAATGTGATTATGTTGTACCGATTATCGTCGCATAATTAATTTGGCCGATATGCACCGAAAAAGATTGTGGCAATATGCGCTGATAATGGGACCACTCAAAAAGTAGTTGTACATACAATTTGTTTAAATATGTTACCAATCAAGCACGATGAAAATCGGTACATATTGTGCTATTTGCGCCGTTAATGGGATCCCAGCTTTAGAATGTCTAGTGATTTCTTTCCATTTGTACCCACTGTTTTTTTCAGTTTCCAATTCTTTCGCTTTTTCATAATTAAACTTTTCTATATCGGATCATGGAAGTACAAATGCATGTATACCTTTCAGTACTCGCCAATAAAAATTGTTTCGTTCTTGAAAAGCTAAACTCTTCTGATTCAAACAATACAAATGTAGCAGGTGCTAGTGCCGTTACAGACGCATCCGTTTAGATTTACCTGGCAGGCGTTTTACCGCCGCGAAATGTATGTAACAGGGCACCGGCTTGTGAGAAAACTCTAATAGCTGGTCCTGATTTGTATGACAGTATTCGTAAATTGATTTAAAAACTTACCACTCATCAACTAATATCGATACCCTTGGCCCATATAGACGGTTGGAATGTAGTAAGCCAGTCGTATCGAAATGAGGCGGTTCGCAAATCTGTAAAAAAATACATAATGATGTCACTTGCAATACGAAAATAAATTTCATTGTACTTACCGTAAAATTGCTTAAAATGCGGGTCTGCACTGTGTTATTTAATTGCCTTAAAATATTTTCTATCCTCACGCGAACGTGTTTGCTCAGTTTTGGTGTAAGTTTAGTAATCCTAGGAAGCAAAAAAGTAATAGAGAGTGTGCAAAAAGTATGCAGTTGTGTTTTGATTCAAAGGCAAAGTTAGTAAAAATAATTATTTTAAATTTCTTTTTTTTTTTTGTCAAAATAAAGTTTCCAAGCCAATTTGGTAAGCCAATGCATTTTTATTTAAATCGTTAATTTCTGTTCAACGAAACGTAATGAAATATTGCATGTACATATGTGTACTAAATAAGAGAAAGAAAATTTTGAATCCAAAATTCTCTAGTTATTAAAATTTTTATTGAGTTATGCAATACATTGGAACATTGCCATTTTGGGTTGTATAAAACACAATATAATAAATTTATAAAGTAAGTGATAAATAAACAGGCATTTTCGACCTTCGCGAAAAATATATTTACTTTAACCCTTAGCCACCTAACGCCGGTCACAGTGACTCTACCGTTTTTTTATTTTTTAAATATTCCCGTTATTATGCAAGCTGCGCAGTTGTCCGTCTATGTACTTTTTCTTTTCTCTCTGCAATCAGGCAGTCAACACGTGTACCAATTCAAAAACTAGAGGTAAAACATTTTTGCTTGCGGTCGTTGTGACCGACGTTAGGTGTTTATGGCGCTATTCGCAGTGTACTGAAAATGGATCAAGTACCCAGTACATCGCTGGCCGACAACGTAGAAAAATTTGAAAAACGTAAAACCTGTTCACTATGTGATCCCAAAAAGAAACGCAAAACATTCCACATGTGTTTTGAATGCAAAAATCCAATTTGTATTGAATGTTCCCAAAAAATGTGTATACCATGCCGCCAAAAATTGTGATTGTTGGCAGGTTGCAATTTTATTTTAATTGCGATTTAATCGCGCCAAAAACAATTTATTATTGAAGTCCATGTTTTTAAGTTATAAAAAAAAGAAAAAAATTTTAAGTTCGAATATTTTTTCCTAATTAGATCTCATTTTATAAAAGTATCTACGTTTTCTTACAAAATTCGTATAACAATGAATAAAAAATGTTATTGAAGTATGAAACTTCTTTTAAGTTAATTTTTTGTTAATATTAATTAAATAAAAGGTACAAAAGAGTTATGTGCGGTTTTTGCGTGTTTTATTATTATATTTATACTTTAAACACTAAAATTAAGTAAGGGGTTACCTTGACCGACGTTAGGTGGAAGAGTGTCTAAAAAAGACGCTAGGTGGCTAAGGGTTAAATTAGCTATGTATGTTATAGGATATAAAAGTTTTTGTAACTACATACGTATACATGTTACATTGCTCTCGAATGGACTAATATAACCTAATATGTTGTGTTTTCGTTAGGCACTTGCAAATGTTTTCCCAAATGGCTTTGGAAGCTGCTTGACTGTTCTAGAATTAAACAGCAAAAAAAAGAACAAAAGTTAAATTAAAGAAATTCAATTCAAATAATTGAGGTAAGTTAAAAATGTACATACATACATACATACATAAAAAACAGTAAAAATTAGCATCTATTAACAATAGCGGGAAATAAAGTACCGCGAAGACCGTAGGCAGTTGAAGCTTAAAAACTCGAAGGATGATTTCAAAGAAGTTTGATGCAAATTGGAATAGGGTATGAAATCGGCATCTGGGGTTTTGAAATACATACAGTATTGGCCTATACAATAGCACCCCCATTTTAAATTGATATTGTTTGTCTTTCATGTTTATTTATTTTTTTAGGAACTTCGAATTAAAATATAGTTTTACTCCGACTCCGAACGGCGATTGTATTTTTATGAGAAGCTGCTTTTTATGGCAGAAATACATTCGGAGGTTTGCCATTGCCTGCCGAGGGACGACCGCTATTAGAAAAAACTTTTTCGTTTTATTTTATTTTTTTTTTTATGTTGGCCGGAAACTAGGCTTGAACCCACGCCCTGCGGAATGGTAGCGCCACTGCTACCCACTACACCACAGTGAATAATAGTCAAGGAGCTGAGAGAGATGCTCGTATAAAGTGCTCGACGATGATTTAAAATGGAACTTAAGAAGGTAGTTTCTATTTCCCGGGCAACAATCAATAATACAATAATAATATAATGGCGCTTACACATATGTTATTGTTTGGCCGACCTTCTCCTCCGATTTGTGGCGTGCGCCTTGATGTTGTAACACAAAGAGGAGGGACCTGCAGTTTAACGCCGAATCCGAACGGCGATTGTATTTCTATGAGAAGTTGTTTTTTATGGCAGAAATACTCTCGGAGATTTGTCATTGCCTACCGATGCGCGACCGCTGTTAAGAAAAAACATTTTTTATATATTTTTTGCGATATTGCTTTGACCAGGGCTTGAACCCAGGCCCTGAGGAGTGGTAGAGCGCACTGCTAACCCCTACACAATAGCGGCTGCCAGCGGCAACAACAAATAGTTTTTGCCGTTTTGAAAGTGTAAAATCGCGAAATGAGGTCCCGATCGGCATGCGACAATGTAGGTCCTATATACCTTGAGTAACGAAGTTATAGTGTTTTCAAAAACAAAAATAGGGTGTTTGAGCTTTATCTATGCAATATGTAGTAGACAACTGCATAGCAAAGCGAATTTCCGTCACCCCCGGTAAAATTTGGTTTTAAGATAAACCGCTCTCAGCATTGCGCTATCTGAAGTGCGTTATTTGTTGTTGACGACAGTGAACGTGTACACGTAAACATGAGCTGTCATCAACAAATAACGTATTTTGCCCAGATGGCATAATGCTGAGAGCGGTGAACGTGTACACGTACACGTGAATATTTCCACGACAGCCGGTTCTACGTACCGGAACGACTCGTGTTTTACCCGACTAAGAGCTGTTGTTTCGGCGATCTAACCCCAGTCAAGTGCAATGCTTGCAACGGGTGGAGTCACCTCAGAGTCTGCTCAGGACTACGGACACATCGGCAGTGGACCACGTCGTTTGTGACCCCCTGCTGCTCAAACAGAGCAGCCTTCACGGCTAACCCCAGTCCACCTGAGCAGCTCAACACAAACACCACAGCAAAACAACACAATAGACCACACCACAACCACGACAGACTACACAACAGATACAACAGATACAACCACACCACCACCCACACGCCGCCGCAAACAACTTCTGGTTCCTCCTACAATCTGCACGGTGTGTCAGACCAGGATATTCCGTAACGTCATCAGTGCCTTGGCTGGTGCCACTTTAGGACATGTTCAGGGCTGTGCAACACGCGAGATTGGACGAGGAACTTCGAGGGCCCGTGTTGCGCTACACGGTCGCAAACCCCAATTGCAACGCCACCCACTACCACCACAGGGCGGCAACCTCTACAGCAGCGCACACAGCCAATGGCGGCAAGGCAACACACATCCCTCACACCCCGCATAACAACACGTCTCCCGGACCACAGCAAGACCAGGCTCGAGGAGATAGCAGTCCTCGTGGGAGGGCATGGTATATTGAAAGCTGCGGTCCAAGAGACGAAGTTGCACAGCAATTCAAAATTGTTGAATTACGCCGGATACAACGTGCACCTTCGAGATCGCGAGCGAGATAATGGTGGTGGATTAGCGTTCATCACGCACCACAACGTGCAGTATCGTCTTATTGAAGCAGACATCGACAGCAGGGATACCACCCTAGAATGTATCAGGGCATTGCTATCCGGTCAGGCCCCTGTCACTAGCTGCCCCGCAGGATATCACCCTGGCATAGGTGCACTGCTCAGAGGTGAAAACCGTATGGAAGTTGGTAACTTTAATGCGCGCCACGATCTTTGGAATTCAAGCCTGTCAAACGATCGTAGGGAAACAGACTTGGCTGAGCAGATAGACGATTCGAAATTCTGCTGCTGCAGCTCGCCGGACATAACAATGGTCAGCACTGATCTGATAAACAGCGTATCATGGCGACCTATGCTGACATTGCCATCAGACCATCTGCGCATAGTCATCTCGATCGATAAACCAACCGACTTTGCTTCCGCGGAACACCGGACCTATATAAACTTTTCTAAAGCAGATTGGAAAGGCTTCGCCGAATTTAGTGAGAGCACCTTCGCTGCGCTCCCCACACCAACCGACTTCCACCTTGGTGAACGTAAGTTCCACAGGGTTGTCACTGCTACTGTAGCTCGCTTCGTACCAGCAGGATGCATTACGGACCCCCGTCCAATCTTCGCTGCTGTTCTAGCCGATGAGGATGATAACCTTCGTCAGGCCGATCCCGGAAATCCCCGTATCAGGAATCTCAACGCGGAGACTCGGTAGGTTGTGAACGTACATAAGCGGAAAGTGGGAAGAGCATCTGAAGACTTGTAACTTCGCCTCTGGTGTGAGTAAGCTTTGATCAACAGTGAGGTCACTGTCCAATCCGACGAACCACGACGACAGGGTTGAAATATCTTTCGGCGACCATGCTTCGTCGGACCCGAAGCGATGCACGAGCTATTTTAGCCTGCAATTCATACTGCATCCTCCGGCCTACAAAGCCAAGCGTCGAGTGACCGGAAGGCTGCACAAACTGCCAACAACCTGTGCAACTCTTGCTTTCACTAGCGGTGAAGTTCAGGAAGGCGAAAGCCTCCAAAGCCATGGGGCCCTACGGAATTTGCATGTTGATGCTGAAAAATTTGGGTCCTACGGGAGTAGCGTACCTAACGGAGGTCCTCAATCTGTCAATGGCCGCTCTCATCATCCCAGACATCTGGAAGATGGTGGTGGTCCCACCTCTGAAACCGGGGAAAACAGCCAACAAAGGAGAGTCTTATCGTCCTATAACACTCCTTTCCCCGGTAGCGAAGATACTAGGGGCCTTCCTACTCCCGTATTTCATGAACCATCTGACCCTAGCGAAGTATAAGCATGGTTTCCTTAAAGTGCACAGTACAACAACAGCACTTAACGCCATAAACACGCAGATAACGCGTGGCCTAAACCGCAACCGTCTCTGTGAGAGAACTATTCTAGTAGCGTTGAACCTGTCAAAGGCGTTTGACACCGGCAGCCACTCCACGCTGCTAGAAGGCATCCTCCTCTATCCCACAGAGGCCCAAACGGTGGTCGGCGAATTATCTAGGTGGTCAGTAATGTTTAGAGACAAATCGAGCAAAGCTTGAAAAATAAAACAGGGGGTTCCACAGGGTGGTGTCCTTTCCCCATTACTGTTTAACTACTATATTTCAAAGCTCCCTCAACCACCAGAGGGAGTCTCGATTGTCGATAATGGCGTCTGGGAATGGAATTGATGACTTATGCTCGAAAGTAAACGGGTATCTCTCCGAGCTTTCTCGCTTCTTCACTGCTAGGAGCCTAACCCTCTCCCCTACAAAATCCTCTGCGACCTTGTTCACCATCTGGACGAAGGAGATCAGACTACCGCTGGGAATTCACGTCGATGATACACCAATTCCGTCGGTGAATAACCCCAAAATACTCGGAATAACCTTCGACAGTCTGCTCTCCTTCTCTGCGCACGCAACCGCTATTGTCAACGAAGTACAGAGCCGCAACAAGGTCCTCAAGTCGCTAGCCGTCAGTACTTGGGGCAAAGACAAAGAAACGTTGCTGAAAACATACAAAGCAATAGGCCGGCCGGTTTTAAAGTACGCAGCACCAGTGTGGTCGCCGGAGACTAGTAGGACGCAGTAGATGAAGCTGCAGACGACTCAAAACACTGCACTTCGGACAGCGTCTGGATATCTTCTGATGTCGTCAGAACACCACTTGCACGACGAGGCGAAAATGCTCCCCATAAAGGAGCACAAAACAATTCTCAGCAAGCAATTCCTAGTAGGTAGCCACAGACGTGGACACCCGAACAGACACTTGCTTGCGGAGTAGGCCTCGCCAAGGCATGTCAGAAGGCATCTTTACGAACTGCCGGACGAAGTCCAGAGGTTCATTAAACAACCTCTGGACCCGTCACCATATCGATAGGCCCTGAGCGGCATTCAGTCAGTCTCGAGTTATGTAGACCCTAGACCTGTGAATGCCGTTCTACGCACACAACCACCTGACATCGACGAGACGAAGCTTCATCTGCTTTGGGAGCCTAGCTAGAATCATAATAGCCAAACTTCGCTCTGAAATGAGTTTCCGGCATGCGGAGAGACACCCCACGACTCGAAACATCTCTCCGTATGCCCGGAAAACCGGACACAGCTAACACCTTTGTCCCTGTGGACCGACCCCATTGAGGCTCCACGCTTCTTGGGGCTTCCTTTAGTTGAGTTTGACGACAACGACTGAGATATTAACCGATCTAGGCGGGGTTGTTGTAGCCTCTACAACAAGAACAACAACACGTAAACGTGAATGGGTTTAAGAAAAAATTTCGAAATTTTCGTGAACGTGCGCGAGTGATATTTGTGCATCCGTAAACGTGCGTGAGCCTGATAATTGCGCTAATACCGAAACTGTAATATAGTTTTTTTCGTGCAAGCTTCAAGTTTCCTTTTTAATTTTTTAAAAATGTTTTGGATACGACCAGGGGTGGCAATGTTTAAAACAATGTGGCAAATCGCATATATTTAAAACACGTTTTAAAACATTTGGTTTAAAACTCGTTTAAAACATTTGTTTTCGTTATTTTATGGCCTTATAACAATTATATTCAACAATTTTTATTGAGCTTGAGGCCGTTTTTAATAAAAAGCTTATTGTGGAAAAGCACTGGAACAGCTGCGCTTGATTATAGTTGTTTTAACGAAATGAAATAGTGGAAAAAAAGCAACAAGAATTCACAAGGCGAACTTAACACAGTGCGTAGGCAACTGGCTGAGTCAGTGAGATCGTCGGTTCGAATCCTACTTACAGAAGTCTGATGAGGAAATGTGGTGATTTCCGAAATAGCTATCACTTCTACCATTTTTTCAAATTATTGTTTCTTTTCCACAATAAGCTTATCATTAAAAACGGCCTCAAGCTCAATAAAAATTATTGAATATACTCGTTTAAAACATATATAAAAAATATCAATCATATAATTAATAGTTTTTGTAATTTTCAAAAGTTTTATTTACAACAAAATGCCCCTTATCGTCCGAATTTTTTTTCATCCGCCCGTAGTGAATACACGGAAATTAAAAGTGAACCAGTTCGGGGAAAATGAAACTCATAATAAAGCTGAAGCCGTGCACGGACTTCGAAAAAATTATTAATACTTAGCAGATTTTACATACAAAAAATTGTAGAAGTTGGTAGATTTTTAAAAGAAACAATATTAGATAGTTTTTACTCATATAGGATAAAACATGGCGAATTCATAAACGGCTGTGCTACCAGAGCAGCTGGATTTTTGCCTCGGTGATTCTTGCAGGCCTATTCTGCTTGTTACCGAACATTTTGACACCGGAAATTTTTAACACCACTTTATAATAATAATAATCCCAACGGTCTTTACCCTCCATTCTCGCCCATCCGCACGAGGGGCGCAGTCCGCATGACGTACGGAACCAGTATTTTCACGAATCACGATAGGCAGGAGTTTGTTAAGTGTCGAGATCTAAAACTGTTCAGCTACAGAACTAAATTCATCAGCTGAATTTATGTCTTTATGTTAATAATTCTTTTATTGAGAGAAGCGAGTACCGCTTTCTTAATACTGAAAATCGGATCTGATATATCAAACGTGCTGGAATGAGAGTTAAAATCCTGGCATAAGCAACGGAGTGGGTCGTACAACTCAAAATTAGTTTTACAAGCTTTCAGAAATAGGGGACAAAAGTGTCTTGATACGTGGGAAGGAACATTAAGGCTAACTTCACCCAGAAGAGGCGGACTTGAAATTGAGCCTGCCAGTAATTTAACTATAAAAATTGTACCAAGCATTTGCCTGCGACTGGCAAGTGTAGGAAGATTAATAAGTTTTAATCGGCTCGTATAAGACGGAAGGTTATATTGAGAATCCGAACGGAAATGTCTTAAAGCAAAAAGTAGGAATTGTTTTTAATTGATTCTATCTTGTCTGAGTAAATTTGATACCTTGGATTCCTAACCACCGAACCGTATTCCAGAATCGGTCTAACTAATGTTGTAAACAGGGTTTTGGTGATATAATCGTCACAAAATTCTTTTGACCACTGTTTCACAAATAAAAGTATACCTTTAGCCTTGTTGACTGTCACATTAATGGGAAGATTAAAATTAAGCTTAGGATCCATTGTGGTACCAAGGTCCCCAAAATTGTATACCTGTTCCAGGTTATGGTTACCTATTGTATATAAGAGAAGAGGACGAACAGCTCTTCGCGAGAAGCACATTACTTTAGATTTCTTAAGATTTATATAGTGTTTATATGGTGACAAAGAGTAAACATTCTTTAAATTAGTTAATTAACCTGCATTTTTTTAGGCAAGAATCATTTCAAATGCATTTACCCAGAATTTACAATAAGTANAAAAGAAGAGGATGAACAGCTCTTCGCGAGAAGCACATTACTTTAGATTTCTTAAGATTTATATAGTGTTTATATGGTGACAAAGAGTAAACATTCTTTAAATTAGTTAATTAACCTGCATTTTTTTAGGCAAGAATCATTTCAAATGCATTTACCCAGAATTTACAATAAGTAATCAACTTTAACCTACTTAGATCCTTTTTATTCTAACCCCTTCATATAACATCAACAGTTTCGCTTTCACTAAATGTTTTTGAGATATAGGTTGTCAATTCAAGTATATTTGTAGAAGTTGAATTGCCCTTGCAAAATCCATGTTGACTGTATGAAATGCTAGAAGAGATAGAATGCATCAATTGATTTGTTATAATTGCTTTAAATAATTTAGGAATTGCAGAAAGCTTAGCTATTCCCTGGTAGTTCTCCACTGAAGATCTGCTACCGCTTTTACGTAACGGGGTTATGAACGATTCCTTCCATATAGTAGTAAATTAAATAACTCTGTTAACGGCTCATAGAGATAATCAGCACAATTTGTGAGAATACAAGTAGGGATCTGGTCAGGACCATGATGGACTGCTTTAAGGATTTCAGATAAACTACTACATCATCGGGAGATTCTTATACCATTCAACTGCGAAAACGGACATAGACAATTGCACTCATGTCTATCGCAATTTAATTATCACGCACAAAAACCAATAACGTAGATGTCATGCAGTGCCGTAGCCAGGATTTGGCGAAGGGGGGGATTAAAAAAAATTTGCATCGATAACTTAAAGTTGTGATACAAAATGGCTAGAGGCGTCGCATGTGGGCATTCTTTCATATATGTATGTATGTGCCATTTTTACCGTTATATATATTTTGTCTACTCGGTTATTCCATGGGGAATTCATGCTTTACTTAAATTTAAAAAATTAAATTACTACACCATTTTAATTATTTAGTATTGTTTTGTAGAAGTTTCGTTAGTATACACTTCAGTTTTTACACGTTGAATATATCTGCATATTTATATATTTGCGCGTATCTATTTGTATTTATTTATGTACAAGTCTACGAAATCTTATTACNATTTTGTCTACTCGGTTATTCCATGGGGAATTCATGCTTTACTTAAATTTAAAAAATTAAATTACTACACCATTTTAATTATTTAGTATTGTTTTGTAGAAGTTTCGTTAGTATACACTTCAGTTTTTACACGTTGAATATATCTGCATATTTATATATTTGCGCGTATCTATTTGTATTTATTTATGTACAAGTCTACGAAATCTTATTACTTATAAAACGATTTTTAATCTTCGTTGCTTAACACACATTTTTTCAATTACTTCTTGTGTTGTAATCGGCACAGCATTATGTACCGCTAACATCGTTAAACCATTAAGCCGCTCCTTAATTGTATAAAAAGAAGGGGCAAATAAGATAGCATATTCCACTATTGAGTAGTCCACTTGCAAAGTGCGCTATGTCAATTTTTTCGATTTTTAGTTTTTGGTGGGTTTCATGTAGGAATGTTCGGTATCGTATCGATTTTTCTGAATATCGATATTTCATCGCACGATAATCGATTTTTTAAATCGATATTCCAAGGTCGATATATCGAAAACATCGATACTTTACCCGCAATATCGATATTTACGTTGAAATTTATTTTTCATCTACAAAGAAGTGTATGGAAAAATACTAAAGTAGGTTTAATCAACAGCTTGTGTGATTTATTTAGCTCTTAAGTTTGACAAACCGCTTGAATCGACCGGCATGCCGTTTTAATCCTTAGTAAATATACAAGATGGAAATAACACAATTAGTTGAGTTGATAAGCAGGTCTAATATTC
>NW_016157602.1:33970-54234 GCF_001687245.7 Rhagoletis zephyria | reverse complement strand
ATCGATTTTTTAAATCGATATTCCAAGGTCGATATATCGAAGACATCGATACTTTACCCGCAATATCGATATTTAAGTTGAAATTTATTTTTCATCTACAAAGAAGTGTATGGAAAAATACTAAAGTAGGTTTAATCAACAGCTTGTGTGATTTATTTAGCTCTTAAGTTTGACAAACCGCTTGAATCGACCGGCATGCCGTTTTAATCCTTAGTAAATATACAAGATGGAAATAACACAATTAGTTGAGTTGATAAGCAGGTCTAATATTCCATTCAATTGGGAGTAGGATTTACAACATCGATTTTTCCGATATCGATATTGTTCAGCCCGATATATCGCCGTATCGATTTGACATGCAATGAATTAAATCGATTCATGATATCGATACTTTCTTAAATATCGAACATTCCTAGTTTCATGTCCACAAACAGCAGAGTGAAAAATGTTTCTATATTCTGAAAAAAAAATAGCATGAAATGTTAACTACTCTTGCAAAAGTCGCTATAATACTTATTTATACACTTCCAAAAGTCTCCTCTTCGTATGAACTTAGAAAACTGCAAGAAAACGTGGTAGTTTCGGTGCCTAGTGGAAGAGGTCGCAAAAAAGAAGCAAACCAATCTTACTAGAGGAGAGAACGCGAAAAGCTAAACAAAGCTAGCTATGTAAAGTTACTGGTTCAATTTATTTAATTTTTTTAATGGTATTAGGCTCTTATTTATCAAAATTTTCAGGTAATAAAAAAAGATACAGTTCGGATGTTACTTGTTATCGTAGACGGTTTTGTTTTAACTCATGGCTTACTTTTAAAAACACATAACGCTGCACTTTGGGAAATTTGAGCCTATTTTGTGGCCAAAAGTCAATTTCTCGACTTGCTTGAAATTAATTTTTTTTTGTCTTATCTTACAGAGAATACTTCAAAGTAAAAAACTGTATACTCTGTTTTTCGATAAATTGACTTACCGTTGATTTGGTAATCCTGAAACAGATAGTTTCGAAATTTTCTGTAAACGAAAAATGTGTAGCTTGATTTTGTGCCACTTTCAAATGCGTGTATCTCGCAATCTATTTGCTGCTTTTCAAAAGTGAAAAGTGGAAGGGAAGAGTGACGGTTAGCAGAATATTTACCAATTAAAACTTGTATTATAGTTTAAAGGTTGTGGCAAAGAAACGTCCGCATTTAAGTGACTTTAAAGTGAAATTGTACAATTAAAAAAAAAAGTTTATTTAGTGTTTTAAAAAAAATTTTAAAAACGTTTAAAAAAAGCTCATCATAAATCGGTAGAATAGCCCCTGATCTCTGATTTCCCCATAATCTTATACTTCGATTTTGTGCGATATTAAAGAAATTATAATTTATCATAATTCATATACAGTCAGTCAATAAAGTTTAGGTACAGCGATTTTTTTACAATACGGGCAACTATTTTTCAAATATTTTATTTTTCGCAAATTTTTTATAAAAATATGGTTAATTCTACAACAAAAACCCCAAAAAGAAAAGTTCCAAACCTTGTGCAAAATTAAAGAAAATTCTGCAAAATTTCATTCAAATATTGCACTTTTTATTTACGCTCTCTAGAAAAAATTTGAGTATGCAGCTTTTTAGCCCATTCAATTTTAGTATAATAAAGTGTAAGTATGAGGAAGCTAGGACTTACCATTGATTTTTGGGAAATTTTTTTTTGTTGAAGGTGTCGCACGTTTTTTCCATATAAAAAAATTATCAAACATTATTTTATATGGAGAAAATGAGCGACACCTTCAACAAAAAAATTCCTAAAAATCAATGGTAAGTCCTAGCCACCACAAACTTGCACTTTGTTATACTAAAATTAAATGTGCTAAAAAACTGCATACCCAACTTCTTTCTAGAGAGCGTAAATAAAAAAGTGCAATATTTGAATGAAATTTTGCGGAATTTTCTTTAATTTTGCACAAGGTTCGGAACCCTGATTTTTGGGTTTTTTGTTGTAGAATTGACCATATTTTTATAAAAAATTATCGAAAAATAAAATATTTAAAAAATAGTTGCCCGTATTGTAAAAAATTCGCTGTACCTAAACTTTATTGACTGACTGTAATTTAAAAGTTGGAAAAACCCTGTCAGATAACAAAGTTTTAAACTTAAGGTCGGTGGAGGATTCGAGTCGGCATTTAAAATATAACTTACGGGGCATCTGTTTATTGGGTTGGGGTCCACTGAACCCCGTGTGACCATTAATTTTTGCGCGGCAAGGCCACTACTTCTAGTCCTACTACTGGGCGAAGTTTTATATTGATGTCTCAACTTTTCGAATTTTGGCCACAAAATAGGGTAAAATTTCCCATAGTGCGCTGTTTGCATGTGGACTACTCATATATTCATTAAAATATAATTTGTCATCCGTCTGAAATAAAAAAAATTTTTAAGGATAAAATAGTATGGTTATTAATGCAAAAGTAAATAATTGTAGTTCCATGACGAAGGGGGAGATCTATCCCCCCAAATCCCCGCTCCCCCCTGGCTACGCCACTGGTGTCATGAGTTTATGTGTTCATGTTATTGTTCGTCGGCCCGCCACCAGTACTTCGTCCGACAACAACAATGCAATGCCGTGTTGATCTACATACAGATTCTCTCCGTCCTACTGTCCACCACTACTTGTATTGTCGTTTGTATATTTTTTGTTTACATTTACGGTGTTTCTACTTGCTTAAATTCTCTTGTTTATGTTTAAGTGTTCTTTGAGCTTGTTTGTTAATATTGTTCTGCACATAAAATTAGTCGATTGGAAAAACTCAATAACGTAAGTTGCGATTTTGATGTAAGTTTGTAATTTGACGTAAATATGTATACATTTGGAGTTTTTCAGTCCTGAAGATGCCTTCAGATTGAAGGCAAAATATCGACATCAATAAATGTAATAAATAAAACTACTAAAAGCTATGTTTTATTTAATAACCGGCCTGAAGCTCAAAATTAACGAATAAATTATAATAAAACAGCCAAAATCAAAAAAAAAACTAATCATAAATTTTAATTGTTGATTTAAATGCTGCCCTAATATAATATTCACAAATTTATATTTTATATTTATGTGCATACATACATATATTAACATATTTTCGTACATAATCTATTGACATACATACATTCATAAATTGTTATGCCCAAAAAGGCATGTGTTGTATAGTACACTCGGAGCGCTCGCTCGTCGCTCACTCGTCCTACCTAGCCGAGCGAGTATTCAGACGAATACTCGCCTCGGCATTGCGAGCGAGGCGACACACAGCAGCCTCGCTCGTTTAATAGGAGCGCGAGCAAACAACCGGCGCATAGTGGGGTAATTGATGTCGATATTGCGAATTAATTCAAAAAATGAATTTCAAAATACAATGAAGGGTTTAGTACCAAATGAAAGTAGATAAAATTCTACATCACTATGTAATCAAATATTTGCCCAAAAATTTACCGTTTTCTTGCAATATACTCTCAAAGTCGTGACTTTTTTTTTGAGTGCGCGCAAAGTGAAAAACGTGATTTAATATTTCAAATTTCTAAGCTATATCTGAGTTTTCTTTAGAGATACATTAAAAACGGCAATGGAACCTTCTTGTTCAGGTATTTAGGCAATACAAAGTGATTTTAGTTTTCTTTTACTATGGTTCTAAGTATTTTATTTTATTTTATATCGTAAGCGTAAAAATTAGGGGTTTTTGGCTATATACGTAGACATATAGTTGAGAAGTAGGTAGGATCAAGCAAAAGTGTAATCATTTACATATACCTTGGACGTTATAGTGTCATTCTGTAAAAAAAAGTTGCGGCATGTCTGCGCACTTTTTCAGTATATCGATTTATATAATATAACCTCGTTGGTGAAATATACATGAAATTCTCGATGAAGAATAAAACCAAATACAACAAGTGAAAACTAAGTACAAAGCATACAAAAAAAGTAATATTGTTATTGTCCACGTTCTTTGTTTGCTAAATTACTGTTTTTTATACCCTACATACGGCATAACTATTAGGTACATACGTCTATTATCAAAAGTAGGCTAAATACTGTTTTCTTTCAAAGGCGAAACTTTTAGTACCTGCCTGTATCAAAGAAAGTATGTATACATTTATGTACATACATATCTGCTTAGACTCATAAAATAAAATTTGGGTTTATGAAATTTTACAATAATAGCTTAGAATGACGTAATTTATTTGTCCAATGATTTATAGGGTATATGTGAAACCGTAAAGAATGGTACATGATGCATATTTTTAGTGTTAATTATAATCTTTGTTATTGTTTATAGTGTTGCTATTTCTATGCATGAATGTCATGTGCAGTGAATAGAAATAATGATAGTGATGATATTTTTAACTAATATGGTTACGGGTAGACGGGTAAACGGAGAATAACCATAACTATAAAGGCCTAATTATATTATTATTTTCTTTATAGGAACGAGCTCAAATATCATATGGGTTACTCGTCAAAGCCTTTATGAAATAATGAAAAACTCTCGCTGCGATCAATTCAATGATAAATTTAAGGTTTTAACGGGACAAATGAAAGATCGCTTCAGGCCGTCTGATGGAAATTTAAAAGAGTTTAATGAAAAGATGAGATATTTCATCTCTGAGTTCAAAGTTCGTTGGAATAGGTCCTGTAGACACGAAGAACGTTTTTTTAAAGCAAACAAAAGTTGGCTTGAGTCCTCTATAGGTTTTCCGTGTTCAAAACAAAACAAACGTGGTCGCACAGAAGCTTTATTTGATGAAGCCAGTGAAAGAACGAAGCAAAGTTTTAAGAGACGAAACCTCTCTATTAGCTTATGCTACTCAAATTTTTTAAGATTTAAGATTTTAAGAGCTACAGAGAACATTTTTCTCGCAAGTGCAACAGAAAAAAAGACAAATGAAGATATATTCAATAGACTTTTGATTAGTTCCGACCCTGTTGTATCAAGTATGAGAAAACTACCCCAAACAAAATTGCAGGATTTGACGAAAGAAGCACAACAGTTGTTAATTATGCAGCCTTATAGCGATGATGAAGATGTTGATAGTGATGACAATGACGCCAGCGAAGATGATGATTATTTTTATTAAAGGTTATATATTCTTAATTGCTTTGTAGGCTTAACAAAAACATGTAGATAATTGTTGAAGAGAAAATTTGTACAATTCGTATTCATTATCATATAAAAAATTACCTAAAAAGGTGATAATGTGGGTGATGTTGATGATGAAAATAGTAATGAAGATAATGATGAGGATAATTATTATAATGATAGAAGAGGAGTTTAACTTGTAATTAATGATGATTAGGATTTTAGCAAATTATCATTAATAATAAAAGATATTTATGGGAGTAAAAACTAAATTTTAACTTTTCTCGCTCTTTGGTAACGCCTTAAAAACCTACGTAAAAAAAAATCTCTCTAAACTATTTTCGGATTTGTCTTTTTTTACTTCATTTGGTGCTAGCTATACAAATACATAAAATATTTTAAATTCGTATGAATTGATCTCCACTTTCAGGGTCGATTACCCCACTGTGCGGCGCTCACTCGTTTGCCGAGCAAGCCAAACTTCTCATACCTCGCCAGTGATCGGACTTCTACCACATTGTGGTAGATCTGCCACTTTTTTGAGCATCTACCACACAAGGACTGAAATCTACCACATATTCGCGTTTTTGAGTAGTTTTATTTTTGCTCGAAAAATTTTTCTTAATTTTAAGAGCAAAAATTATTCAACACTAAACACTAACAGCAGGCAGAATGAATGGGAGGATAAAATAACCGTAAAATAGTCGATTTTCTCAATATTCAATTTTTCGACAGGAAACATGGTTTTATTGTCGTAAATTGCAAAATATATGATTTATAAAAAAGAATGTATAGCGAAAATGTTAAAAAACGGTGATTTTTGTGAAAATTTCAGTGCATCTAAAGTTTCTAAAGCGTTGTTTACTTTTACTTGAGAATTGTCAAAAACCAGCAAATCCCAAGTAGCGGTTTCTGCAACCTGCCACATTTGTCCTCTACATCGTGATGTAATAGAAAGAAAAGCTGGCAGCACTCCGCAAGGTTGCAGAAATCTTTCAAAATATGTTCGAACAATATTTTGATGTGGAAGGAACTGCTTTACACTCAACGGAATTTTTAGCAACTCCAAACTTGCACTTTATTATACTAAAATAAATTTTTTTTAGATTCTAATTAAAATGTTTGCAATTTAGGTGAAACTTGGCAGAATATATTTAATTTTTGTACTAAGTTTGATCCAAAACCTGAGATCTACCACATTTGTTTGAAATCTACCACATTTTTTTCCAGATTCTACCACACAAACTGTGCCTCGCCTCATTGCTGCTACGAGTACGAGCTGCGAGCGCCTCGTTGCCTGCGAGGCATTGAGTAGGAGTTTGCTCCCTCGCTCGCTCGAACTCCGAGTTTTTGCCTACCCTGTCATCAACATAAACAAGATCTAATACTTTACCAAACTTATTGTGAAGTACATTAACCTGAGTTAGGCAGAGTTCAGCCATCTCCTCTAAAAATACGTTGTTGCACGCACTAGACGCGAAAGGTACGATATCATTGTCAATGATGTTCCATTATATGCTTGGTAAATTAAAATCACCCAACACAATCATTGAATCAGAGGGTTTAGTCAATAAATTAACTGATTTCAGTAAAGAGATGCGTCGTGAATACACCAATGTGGCAGATCGGGGAGGAATGTAGCATAGAGCTAAGTAAATAGACCCTTTTCCAACCTGTACACGAATGCATTTGAATTCTACTGAATCAATGTGTGGAAGACTAACTTCTTCAGATGGTATTGAAGAGTCTAGAGCGAAGAGTACGCCACCGCCGATTCTGTCCTCCCTATCTTGTCTATAGATATGATAAATCTCTGAATTGAAAATGTGAGGTTTCAGCCAAGTTTCAGTGAAAGAAAGAATATTATAATTACATTCAAGGCCTTTAAGGTATAAGTTCTTACATGTTGGTAATAAATATTAAAGCAGATTTAATAATTAGTTTTTTGATTCTGCGTTATGACGGGGAATATTAGCTAAGTTATTTCCTTTTTTGGGCCTATATTCGAATTCACGAACGAAAGCTCCGGGGGTCCAAAAAGAACTACTAAGCAGCGCATTAAAATTATCTAAATTTACGTAAATTTTAAATGAAGCAATATTTCTTTCGTATTTAAAATTAAATTTTCTGATGCTTAAGTCGACAGTTGNAATCTCTGAATTGAAAATGTGAGGTTTCAGCCAAGTTTCAGTGAAAGAAAGAATATTATAATTACATTCAAGGCCTTTAAGGTATAAGTTCTTACATGTTGGTAATAAATATTAAAGCAGATTTAATAATTAGTTTTTTGATTCTGCGTTATGACGGGGAATATTAGCTAAGTTATTTCCTTTTTTGGGCCTATATTCGAATTCACGAACGAAAGCTCCGGGGGTCCAAAAAGAACTACTAAGCAGCACATTAAAATTATCTAAATTTACGTAAATTTTAAATGAAGCAATATTTCTTTCGTATTTAAAATTAAACTTTCTGATGCTTAAGTCGACAGTTCTAATTTTTGATGAAATATAAAACTTTATATCGTCTTCGGAAGTGTCTCTCGAAAATCTAGGGACAAAGATTGACTTCTTTGGCGGAACCACAACTAGTTTCCTTGTATCAGAATGGAGTACCGGTGGAAGGGGTAGAGTTACTGGGTTACTAGTTGCGGATAGGGAAGGCGGGGGAGACTTTGCAGACTTCAATGGGAGAAGGGGAAGATACTTCAGGCTCGTTATTGTTCGAAGCAGAATTCATTGCACGCTCTTTTGAGGATGAGGATTCTGATGCTGGAGGCAGGGTACAGAAATATTCATATATGAACGTTCGCGAACATACATTTATACGCGAAGGTGAACGTATCAAATACTCTGTATTTATTCTCCTTCGCGAACGAGAAGCATAAAACTAGTCCAGATAGTTCGCGTTCGCGAATGTTAGGCAGAAAAAATTTCCGCTGTTGTTCGTACGCGTATGTATTGGTGGACCAAACAGTGTGCGTTCATATATCCCAGCAAACAAGTAGAATTGTATACATTTGAGAATGATTTGAAATCAAGGCCCTTTCTCAAATGTCAAACGTTTGAAAATGATTTGATGTTGATTTGAAAATAACAGCTTTCTAATAAAAAGAGTTTGATTTCCATTTGAGAATATGGTTAACTCTCAAATCAATTTCAAAGGTTATTTATCAATTGCACTTCAAATGTGGAAATAAAATTTATCATAGGTAATGCATATTTCATATTTATTTTTTCTTCACTATGGACACACATAACAAAAGAAACAATTGAGATAAAGTAATTTCTAATAAATTGGTCTTAAAGGATTGCAGCTTCTTCAATCCGCGCAAACATCAAATCCACTATTTGTGGGCTTTCTCTTTAAATATTGTTTTCTATTCATTGTTTTTTTTTTCAACTTAACTTAATTTTATTCTTACAGGTCTATTCTGCGCTGGTAATAAAAAGTTTGTAACCGGTAAATAAAGTTCCTTTAAATTTGTAAACCCTTTTCGCATTCTGTATACTCTTGTAACCGGTAAATTTTGTTACCATCTCATAAGCTGGTAACAAATTACTGCCCCGTGAAATATGCAATGCAAGGATTTTCACAATTCTTCATAGCTGAATTGCTGAATATTTTATCTGCATTACCAACGTACCTAGAATCACGGTGACAAGAACTGGTAACATTTTTTGGTAATACAACTTTCCGGTTACAAAATCTTCGGTAACGCGCAGAATAGACCTGTTACAATTTTTTATTTAACTGCGCATTTTTATATCGTTTGATACTTGCCATGTTTCTTCAAATCAATATCAAATGAATTTCAAATGTAAAATGTAAACCTCGTTTTCAACTTGAGAATCATTTGAGAAAAACATTTGATATCAAAATGAGAAATAAATTTTTTGCTCTGAGCGCTTGTGTTGTTTGCCAAGAAAATGCAGCCCTGTTGGTTTTTATTTCTGTATCGCATCGCGGTGAGTTTCTATTTCTTGGTAATTCGGTTTGTGAAATGGTAAACAAATTATTGAAATTTATTTATTTGATGTGTATAACATTTCATTAATGCAATTTTCTGTTTTTTTCAGACTATTAATTACAAGCATAGCATCATCAACGGTGATTGCAAGAACTACTGCAATCCCTGCGGTCTTTTTTCTTGGTAAATGCGTTCTGGTCGTGACCAAGGGTGATCTCCCAAATCGGCCGGGAATAAGGTTAGTCATTTTAAATTGTATATCTTTGTTCGTCGACATTATATGACATGTCATCATTGCAGGCTATTGTTGCAGAACAAAACGCCGCAACCACTGCTGTGGTAAATATGTTCCAGCAGAACTGCCCACCGCCGTCGGTGTAATGATTTCGATAGCTGAACAAACGCCATCTCATGGGCATTCCCACAGCTTGCCGACACTAGCTATTATATCACATGTGAATGTAACTGCGGCTAAATATGGTTATTAACAGTGCAATAGTGCCATGTCATTGGCAAAAACACTAAGGGCTGCTGGCACACAAAGGTTGTAAAGTTTTTGGTATCGATGAACTTACTCGAAGAAGACGATGGCCGAAAACATATGATGAAACATCTTCTGGCATGCCTTTGACAATCGTTAAGTCAGACAGAGGCTTCACATACTATATTTCACACATGGCTGGAATTCGTTAGCGGACAGAGCACACATTTACAAAATATTTATAGTTTGCAGAACGTGCATGCATATTCGATTCCGCTTTTATGGGTCTATTACGGAGGACAACCGAACTTCAGTTGGTTGGCCAGTNGACCCATAAAGTCTATTACGGAGGACAACCGAACTTCAGTTGGTTGGCCAGTGGCTGAAATGGTATTACCGATGGCAACTAGCAACTAAAAGCTGGCATCTAAGTTGCTATATTGGCAACTGCATTTTTAAGGCTGACGGAAAATTTTGATTGAGATACTTTATTTCTTTTTTCAACTTTTTTTTTAAATCGTACCACCTTGAACTTTATGAAATGAATTATTGCTATTCATAATAAAAAACATTTTCATTTCAGTGGCGCTGTCCATCGGCAACCCAACTGAGGTTCCGTTCCCATCCATAATCGATCCATAAGTCATAATCGCACGAAGTAATCAAGGCTATCATAGAATCCATCGTAGTCCGATTTTTCGTGAAATCTACGCCACCAATATGTTTTCTCCTTTGACAAGATGTTGGAGAATCGTGGCAGCACAGCTGTACCTACTCTATGCTCTTACGCGCATATGCTAAATTTGGCGCACCTAGCTAAAGTGCTTGACAAAGGTAGAAGGCATATCTTCAACATTATAACTTAAAGTAAAAAAGTTTAAGGCATGCAATAAAAGAATCCAACGGAACCAAAAAAGGGTGGGCTTTAGTAGTCAGCCGCACCTTGTGTTTTAAGAAAACCAGGTGGAATTAAAAAATGAAACTTGGTCAGGATGTTAAGGGAGGTATCTTCTAAAACATGTATAACTAAAAAATATAAACAATATCATTGTTTATAAGTTATTTGTTGTTAAAATTTTTTAAGTCGTTCCACTTGATTTCCTTAACAAAAACTGCATTTTTCACATACTTTCATATATATAAATGCACATAACATGTACTTAATACTTTACACACTCTTATTTTATTTTATCTTGTATATAAATCACTTTAATTCAACTTTTATCGACTTGTAAATTACATTGAATTGCACCCATATTTACAATAACACATGGTTGCAAACTGACACATAACATGTGTTGCCATATTTTACAAAACAATACATACAAAGAAGGCAATGTTTAAAAAGGAATACAAAAGAAAATGAAAATTTACCGCTACTTTTATTCTGGGCGTATATTATTATCAATGAGGGTTTCCGGTCACGAACCCCTGTGCAAAAATATTGCCCAAGACGTAGGCGGTGTTGGTCACGCCCGATTTGTTTGCTTTAAGTTCGGTCGAAGGCCGCCTACGCAGAAAGGTGTTCTCTGCAAAAGGTGTTCAGCTCGCTCCTTTTCTTCGCAAAACAGAAAGGAAAATTCTACTGCCTGAGGGTTATAATCCCTAAGCGCGGCCGAAGGCCGCCTACGTAGAAAGGTATTCTCTGCAAAAGGTGTTCAGCTCCTTTTCTTCGCAAAACAGAAAGGAGAATTCTACTGCCTGAGGGTTATAATTCCTAAGTGCGGCCGAAGGCCGCCTACGCAGAAAGGTGTTCTCTGCAAACGGTGTTCAGCTCCTTTTCTTCGCAAAACAAAGGAGAATTCTACTGTCTGAGGGTTATAATCCCTAAGTGCGGCCAAAGGCCGCCTACGCAGAAAGGTGCTCTCTGCAAACGGTGTTCAGCTCCTTTTCTTCGCAAAACACAAAGGAGAATTCTACTAAGTGAAAATTCCGAATTAAAAATCCCCTTTTATTATTCAAAATTCCAGTCTGGTAGCACCAAGTTGTATGTTATTTTGCTATCTTGTTCATCGTTTATATGAAAACTTTAACAATAAATTATAAAAGAACTATAGGGTTGCTAGAAAAATGGGGGGTATTTTTGAAATCAGGGGGTCCTATTCTACCCCCCCTCATCCCCCTTTTTTCTAGAATTTGCCGTCCGTCTACTAAAATTTTCCCCAAAAAATGTTCTCAAAACTATTAAACATAAAAAATTTCACGAATAAAATTCATAATTTAAAATAAAATATCGCAATTTTTTTTATATGTACATACATATTTACAAAATAAATCTTAAAGCACCCACAGTAAGTCCTAAACATATAAATGACTAATCAGAAAAATAATAAATAACAGTAATATGAAAAAGTATGTCGAGAAATCTCTAAATAGTAGCGAAACTGTATCTCAATAATGAAAATTAATTTAAACAAAAAATACAACCGACTTCAATGCGCATTCAGGTCGTTCTGGTTACGTAGATCCGACTGGCCTCCCTTTTTTTAAAATCGTTAAAAAAATGAATACGTATTCTACAGAAAAAAATCAAGATACATATTTAAGGATTTTAAGTAAAAATAAATAAAGGAAAACTTGTTCGTGATATCTCGACCAAAAATCTGAATGTAAAACCGCTGAGAGGCAGCCTGAACATTTTTAAAGTTTGCTAACATTACAAAAATGTTTTTAAATTTCCAATCTCACAAATACATTCTCATTTTCCGTCTCAAATAAATGAAAATTTCAATATTTCCATCTATTTTTTTTTTGTTTTACTTTTATTTGGCATTTGAGTTGCTCTAAAAATTTAAATTTTATAAAATAGACAAACTTCAAAAAATAAATGATGGCCGACGAATTGAACATGCGGTTTTACCTTTAAATATTTGTATCATGGGTGTATTAAACAAGGGGCCGTATGCATAAGACCTAAGCAAATGCTTTTTTTTTAAATTTCAGAACTTTCACTCAATTTTTTCAAATAAATTTAAGTGAAAGGTATGAAAATCTGAGAAAAAGTAATTGCTTAGTTTTTATGCATACGGCCCAAGGTGTTATTGATAACTCAGTGCGGCTCTCTTTTAAGATACTATAATGTAGAAAAATATAAACAAACGAAATATTTACAAGTAGGATTTCATTCATTTTCCTTTAGTCTGGTAGTGTGGCTTATTTTTTTTCAATCTACAATCATTAAAAAAAAAATGATTTCACACAGTAAGGTAGTAAATACCTGAATGAAAAACTGAGAATGCTGAAGAAAACAGAATTCAATACTGAATTAGCTTCCAGATGAATGAACACTTTGCTATGTGTGCATTCTCTAATTCAGTTCCAATCAAATTTCATACACTAAGAAAAATATGTAAGTTTAGATGATGGAATAATGAGGTGTATGAACTTTAAAACGATATTGACATAGTGTCGCGTATCAATGCACAGCGGCCACGCGGGCTAAGCCATGTCCTACGAATGAATGGTTGTGCTTGGACTCCTCCACGCATGAAACGCAACTTGATCACATGAACATATTGTACAAATTTATAGTTTTGGTTGTTTAAAAACTGAATGCAAAATGTTCCAAGACAATTAGTATCTATAATTTGTTTCTTTTAAAGATGGGAAAATCTGCAGAACATGAAATAATCAAGCATAACAACCATCAAATGATAGCAGCTTTTATCATTCAGTCCATGGTTTATCCACATACAAATAATGTCCTTTTTTAGAATATTATAATCACTTTTTATTTGTAAAGAACGATATTCTCATTTACCAATACCAGGCGCTCATGCATGTGAAGTAACAAGTTTTCTATTTCTACGTACAAAATTGTTTGTATAAATTTTTAAATTTCTACTTTGTACTGTTCAAAGGCTTCTACAAAAAAAAATTTATTTAAAAGTTCTACAAACAAATTTATACATATAGAAAGCTTGCTACTTCATATGTATGAGCGCCTGGTATTGAGAAATAAAAATATCTCTTTGTACAAATAAAAATTTAGTTCGTTAAATAAAATTGACCGCAAGTTTCCTTCAAAAACATGCAGTTGGTTTTAAACAGCATTAACAGATTATCCAAAACTGGTACGTACTTCTGGTCTTAGGTAATGCTTTACCAAATTGCAGCAGTAGTAGAAAAGCAGAAGAAGAAACGACTATTTTCTCCTATAAATATTTTCTTCAAGGCATATTTTTTCAGTGTAGTACTGAATGATCAAAACTGTTTGCATTCAACCAAAATTTACAATCACGATGATTGCGAATACTTTTGTTACATTCACATTCTATACTGAATGGAACTCTGCCATTCAACAACACATTACGTTTGTTTTTGTTTCAAATAATTTAAGCCACTCAGGAATGAGGTTTTTTTTATACAGCCAAACAATAAAAATTTTGAAACGCGTGCCAAGTGAATGCAGATCCTACTGATTCAATCATTTTACAGCTCTGGCATTCAGTACTATAGTTTGATCGGAAATTATATATTCTTAAGTAATTGATCACATTTTAATAAAATATAAACGTTTAATAGGGTAGAAATTATGAAATTATTTAGCTTTAGCATGTATAGTCGGCCAGAGACAATTGCAGAAAACTGCAACTACTCGTGAAAACTTACAATAAAAGCAATGTAGATGAAAGTACTAAATATTATTATTAAAATCAGATCCATACATAAAACACTTTACATCATTTATTTGAAGTAAATCGGAATATATTTTTACATATAAGATAGTTTCCATTTAACTCACAAAGTACATATTTCACTACAAATATTTTTAAGATCACTTCGAACTGCAAAAATAGCGCTAATTAGATGTATTGAAGTATAAAACATTTTATTACGTTCATGTTTACTTATAAAGCGCATAACAATATTTCTCTCGCCATTTATCCGATGTTAAAATTGTTCACCACATTATTTTGCTGCACAGCACCCTGAATGCGGTAAAACAGTTGCTCGCAACCCTCAAGTCCTTTATGGGGACCAAATTAACAGCCACAACAACAAACACCTTTTCTACTGGTATACTGTGCTTTTGGTGAAATGCAATGCCTCTTGTGTCACTTCACCATTAAAGGAGAGCGGGGATATAATGCCAAAAGATATTATAATAATTTCCATAAATATTTTGACAAATTTCAAGGTGTAGAAAGGGATGATCTTTTCAAAGAAAAAAAATGGGTTTGTTCAAAAGTCGAATGAATGGATTTGTCAGGTACAAGAGGAAAATAAGAGTTTAGAAGAAGATAAGGATAGTAGAAGTGCGCAAAATGCTTTAAAATTTACGTTATCCAACTTAATTAGTTTGAATATAGTGAAAAAGGAGGATTTTTTTTCAGATGGCATATTTATGAAAGAAACTTTTTTGCAAGTTTTATAAAAACTTAATAGCCAATTGGGCACAGTTATTGAACGTATCCCTTTGTCTCCTAGAACCATAGCTCGCCGAATATATTTAATTGGTGCATCTATAGGCTCTGTTATTAAAAAGAAAATTAATGAATGCAAATTTTTCTCAATATGTTTGGATGTAAGCACGGATATAAATGACCTGTGTCAATTGGTATCTTGTGTTCGAATCGTGGATTCTAACTACGGTGTTTTTGAGTCCATGTTTTCATTAGAAGCCTTTTATGGAAACGTGACTGGTGAGTTGATATTTGAAATCATTTACCAAAAATTTCTTTCAGATATAGACATATCTAAGCTTGCTGGGGTATGTACAGATGGGGCAAACGTTATGGTTGGCAGAAACGAAGGTTTTGTCGGACAACTAAGAAAGCATAATATTGAAGTTCACTCCTATCATTGCATAATTCACCAACTCTCTCTTGCTTCTAAATTTTTAAACAAGCATTCCGTACATCGCTACGTTTATCGCCGAAACCCGTGACAATTTTTTACAATAAAAAATGCTATTTTTAAAAAACCTTCTGTATAACAAATGTGGGAAATTGCATTCTCTACATATTTGTATTTAACCATTTTTTATGAAAAAAGCAAAATAAGCTTGCCAATCGCAAAAATCAAAAAAAAAAATCCAATATGGCGGAACGTTGCCAAATGAAATTTAGGGGCGAGACTGGATTCATAATCTACGTGTCAAATAGAAGTAAAATGCATCAAAAAATCGCGGTCACATTTTTTTTTAAATTTTCCTACCAAATTTATCAAATTTTACTGGGCTAGAATGAAATAAAAATAAGAAAATAGGTGTTGCATATTAAAGGAAAAACAGTCAAGAGTAACTATCATTTTATGATATCAAGTAATTTTTATTATATACAAATTAAGGAGGACTGTTAGCTTCTTTCTGATTCATGCTTGACCTAATCAGATCTTAACCAAATTCCTATGGACCATCTTTCCGATGAAAAATTAAGTAAAGTATAAAAAAAATGGTAGAAACAACGACTGATTACATTTACTCCACCACTGTGGCGCAAATTGCTCTGCGCTCACCAACACAATCTCACTTTTATTTTTGCCGACCACTGATGTAAATGCTGCGGCAAATATTCGCGGAAAGTTGGTGTGGCTGGAGTACTATTCTGTGAGAAGGCAATTTTGTTAATTGCATAAGATTCGCACCGTCCATTCGATTTTCAAAAATGAGGTGTCAAATGATAGGGTTGCCACCTGAGTTTGAAATTACGCTATTTACACCGTTCTCCCGATTATCAAAAATGAGGTGTCAAATGACGTGCAGTAAGGCCATATTTTTTTTGATAGGGTTGCCACCTGCGTTAAAAATTATGATATTTACATTGTTCTTCCGTTTTTCAAAAATGAGGTGTCAAATGAAATGGCTTGGCCTCTGGATGTGCAGAAAGGATATATTTTTTGATAGGGTTGCCACCTGCGTTTAAAATTATGATATTTACACCGTTCTCCCGATTTTCAAAAATGAGGTGCCAAATGAAAGGGCTTGGCCTCTAGATGTGCAGAAAAGATATAATTTTAATAGGGTTGCCACCTGCGTTTGAAATTGATATTTACATCGTTCTCCCGATTTTCAAAAATGAGGTGTCAAATGAAAGGGCTTGGCCTCTGAATGTGCAGTAAGGATATATTTTTTAATAGGATTGCCACCTGCGTTTAAAAATATGATATTTACACCGTTCTACCGATTTTCAAAAATTAGGTGTCAAATGAAAGGGCTTGCCCTCAAAATGTGCGGTAAGGCTTTATTTTTTTGAATAGGATTGCCACCTTTTTAAAAATTATAAAATCTGCACGGCTCGTTGGATTAAAAGAACAACAAGGTGTCAAACCAAAGGGCTGGGCCTGAAGACGTACAATAAGGATTTATTTTTTGAACAGAGTTGCCGATTGCCTACAAACAAAATTATAATATTTACAAACCAGCACATTTTAGATGGTAAATACCATCACAAAGCCAGCACGATAAGTAGCGTTGAGAATCGCTTTTAATTTGGGAAGTATCAAGATCGCACTTCATATTGAAAGATTTAATAACACTTGTTAATAAAAAGACATACAAAATAAATTATAACAATTAAGGAGCTGATGTAAATAGCTTTAAATAAATGTAGCGAACAGTTTGAGTATCACTGTAGTTATGAGAACTAATAAACGCAACGCACGCTTTGGATGACAACATCAAGGCGCACGCCACAAATCGGAGGAGAAGCTCGGCCAAACACTAACATATGTGTAAGTGCCAATCTATTATTATTATTATTATTAATGAACGCAACGCAAACAGCTGTGACAAGAACTACTAGAAGAAGTAAACAAAAAGAGCAGAAGAAATGTGCAAAAACAAAACGATTTCAGTTAACCGCAAAGGATACAACAACAATGATAGCAACAAATGACTCGGCAAGATTAGAATGTATGCTAGTGAAATTTAATTAAATTTATTTTACTATAAAACACAATAACTTTCACTTAACTTCATTTATTTCACACTAAGATGCTCATAGGCACTTTTCATCACAACTTTAACTCAGAATTAGCACAATAAACTTGGCAAATAGAAAACCAAAATCAGAGCACAATATAAGTACAACCTCACAGCTTCACGTTTGCCTTATTATAGGGTTTAAAAATTACCAATAACTTTATTTACCGGTAACAAAATCTTTGTTACCAACGCAGAATATTTAGGCCTGTTAATGTCAAAATTATGTATTGTTGTACATTTGTTTTAATGCTTACTGGCTGAATCAAGGCGAATTCATATAATATGATAGCGGTACCACAAAAACAAAAAACTACACTAACAAGTTATACGCACAATGACAATCAGAATCAGGGACGTGAACCGGTTTTGAACCGAACCGATTTTGAACCGGAAAACCACTCTTTTATATTAATTAACTGAACCATTAACCGAACCGAAATTTTCCACAAATGTTTGATCCGAACCGAAAACCGAACTACTTTCTATAAAGATTGAAAGGTTCGTTTCAACTAATTTTCAATAGATAAATGTACCCACTTTTTTTCTTTTTGGTAAACATGGTAATACCCATCATGTTTGTTTACCATGTGACAATATCAACTATAAAGGCAACCCATCTCATTTGACAGACACTAGACCCTTAACCTTGCGCCTTGTTGCATTTGACACTTGACACTTAAACTTGCGCGTAATTTTTTTGTTTTTCGAATCGTTGAACCGAACCGAAACCTCGGTTCAAAGACCAAAAAACCGCTTTAACGAACCAATCCAAAAGTGCAAAAACGGTTCGAACCGCTGAACCGAACCAAACCAATTTATTCAAAAGATGCGGTGCATTGTAGAGTAACAATATGGGTATCAATTAAAAGGAAAAATTCTGTCGAATGGAAAAAAATTTAATTTTTGTGTGCACTAGGACGAATAAGTATTGAAAATGTCCTTTTAAAATTTTAAATTGAATATCCTTGGAAATTTCCAATATTTATTTTTGAAACAAAATATATGTCAAGGGCTAATATGTTAACTACCACATCCTCGAATTTCGTCCTTCTAACTTTATTAGATTTAGATAAAAAAAATGTACACTTTTCTTTGTCAGATATTGATAGTTACAATATACATAAATGAAGATGCTGGAATCATTATTATGGAACCATGTATGCGCTCTAAAAGAACAAACTGACCGTATCATATACCTACGGTTTAAATACTTTGATTGTTTTGTATACAAAGGCGTAGCCAGCCTTTCAAACTGGGGGCAGGAGTTTATATAGAGGGAAAATATGTTTTTAATTATTTTTTTTTTGTGTATATAAAACGAATTTTTTGGTTTAAGAAAGCATTGGTTTTCTGGTAGCCTTTACAACGATACCAATTTTTTAAAAATCGGTTAGTAATTTAGGTTACTGTTTTTTTCAAATTATTATACACGAACTATACAAATATAAATTTTTAATTCGGTTAGTAATTTCTTTGTTAATTTTTTTTTTTTTAAAAGAAGGGTTTTTTTCCTTTTAAGTGTTTTTTCTCAAATTCTTATATACGAAGTAAACAAATACGCATATCAGAAGAAAGAAGATTTGATTGCGTTAACAACGATATCAATTTTTTAAAAATCGGTTAGTAATTTGTTTGTTTAAAATATTTTTTTTTTTATAAAAAAAGTATTTTTTCCTTTTAAATGTTTTTTTCTCAAATTTTTACATACAAAGTATACAAATATGCATATCAGAAGAGAAGAAGGGGGTCTAATCACGTTTACAACGATACCAACTTTTTAAAAATCAGTTCAAAATTATTTGATATAAGGTTTTTAATTTTTCGAAGACCCGACCTTTGCCCCCTTATAGCACCTGCAATATAAGTTTGCAAAAAAAGCTTCTTCTTCTTATTTGGCACTGTAACCGCCTACGCGATTTTGGCCGACAGTTGTTTCTCTTCTGTGCCAACTGACGCAAATTGGAAACGCCAAGTTAAGCCAAGTCCTTCTCCACCTGATCTTTCCATCACAGTGGGGGCCTCCCTCTTCCTCTGCTACCACCAGAGGGTTCCGAATGGAATTATTTCAGAGCTGGAGCGTCGGTGTCCATTCGAACGACATGGCTAAGCCATCGGAGCCGCTGTATTTTAATTCGCAGCATTATGTCCATGTCGTTGTAAAGCTCATACAGCTCATCGTTCCATCGTCTGCGGTACTCGCCGTCGCCAACGCGTAAAGGCCCGTAAATCTTCTTCAAAATCTTTCACTCGAATACTCCATAAGCCGCCTCATCGGATGTTGTCATTGACCATGCCTCCGCGCCATACACCAGCACAGGCATGATGAGTGACTTATAGAGCGTGGTTTTCGTACGTCGAGAAAGGACTTTACTCCTGAATTGCCTGCGCAGTTCAAAGTAGCACTTGTTGGCAAGAGTGATTATGCGTTGGATTTCCATGCTGACATTATTATCGGTGTTAATGCTGGTTCCCAAGTAAACGAAATTCTCTACTTTCTCGAAATTATAACTGTCAACAGTGACGTGGGTGCGTAGGCGCGAATGTGCAGACTGTTTTGTTTATGACAGAAGATACTTCGTCTTGTCCTCGTTTACCACCAGACCCATTCGTTTTGCTTCCCTATCCAACTTGGAAAAGGCAGAACAGACTTCGCGTCTTTTGTTAGCGATGATGTCGATGTCATCGGCATAAACCAGTAATTACACGCTCTTGTAGTAAATTGTTTCTGAGCGGTTCAGTTCTGCAGCTCTTATTATCTTCTCCAACATCAGATTAAAGAAGTCACA
>NW_016157602.1:21435-29156 GCF_001687245.7 Rhagoletis zephyria | reverse complement strand
TACGCTCGATAAGACCTTGTAACCTATGCTTAGAAGGCTGATCCCGCGGTAGTTGGCGCGAATGGCGGGGTCACCTTTCTTGTGGATTGGGCAGAGCACACTTAAATTCCAGTCGTCGGGCATGCGTTCATCTGACCATATTCTGCACAAGAGTTGATGCATGCACCTTATCAACTCCTCGCCGCCGTACTTGAATAGCTCAGCTGGCAGGCTGTCATGGGCGCAGCTTTGTTGTTTTTCAGCCACGTTATTACTATTCGTACCTCGTCATAGTCAGGCAGTGGAACGCCGACTCCGTTATCATCGACTGGGGCTCGGGTTCTTCTTCTCCACAACTTTCCGTGCTGCAACCATTCAGTAGGGCGGAAAAGTGTTCCCTCCATAATTTAAGTACGCTCTGGATATTGGTTACTAGGTCGCCATTGTGGTTCTTACAGGAGTACGCCCTGGTCTTGAAACCTTCCGTAAGTCGCCTAACACGTATTTCGGCCTCACTGAAATTCGACTACTTCTTCGGCGGCGGTACTTATTGAGCTGGAGATGTGGTTCCACTGCTCGCATATGTCGGTTTGTTGAAGAGTGCTCTCTGAGAGCAGGTGTGAGAGTCGAGTAGCGAAAGCACTGGCTGTCTGTTGTGACTGTAGCTTTTCGACGCTACGCTTTCTTTGCATATTTGGGCGCACATCCGAGTCGGGGTTTGGGCCCTGTATTGTGCGTACGTCTATAACACTGGAAGCGTGCCTTAAGTCTATCACAACATAATCGATTTGGTTTCTCGTTTTTCGATCCGGATACAGCCACGTAGCTTGATGGATCTTTTTATGCTTGAACCTAGTACTGTGTACTACCATGTTTCGAGCCCCGGCGAAGTCGATCAGCCTCAGTCCGTTGTCGTACGTTTCGTTGTGGAGGCTGAATTTTCCGACGGTGCTTCCTTGCCACCCTGGCATTGAAGTCGCCAAGCACGATTTCGATATGACGGGGGCAGCGCTCGTACGTGCGCTCCAAGCGCTCATAGAAGAGATCCTTGGATGCCTCATCCTTCTCTTTCGTCGCGGCATGGGCGCAGATGAGCGAGATGTTGAAGAATCTCGCTTTGATGCGGATTGTGGCTAGACGCTCGTCCACCGGGGTGAACGACAGTACTCGGCGATGGAGTCTCTATGCCACCACAAATCCTACTCCGAAGTTGCGCTCCTTTACATGGCAGCTGTAGTAGACGTCGCAAGGTCTACGGCTGTATTTTCTGTTTTTAGTTATTTACATATAATAACAAAAAATTATTTTTACCAAAGATTTTATTTCGAACTTCGAAGGCCCTTATCTCGATTTCGGAGGCTAACTTCGAAAAACGGAGAAATTACTTTTTTACCTATGACTCAATATCTTAAAAAAATTGGTATGGTCCAATTTCCAGCGGAGTGCTGTACATTGTAATGATTCTAGTATCTTCATTTATGTATATTGTAACTATCAATATCTTATAAAAAGAAGTGTGCTATTTTTTTTATCTAAAACTAATAAAGTTAGAAGGACGAAATTCGAGGATGTGGTAGTTTACATATTAGTCCTTGACATATATTTTTTTACAAAAATAAATATTGGAAATTTCCAAGGATACTCAAGGATAAAGTTTTAAAAGGACATTGTCAACATTTATTTGTCCTGAGGCAACAAAAAATTAAATTTTTTTTAATTCTACAGAATTTTTTCGTGTGTTTTTGGTTTTTCTCGCTTGGTGTTATTACATATTTCCTAATCGTACACAAATATATTATTTAAAAGGCGTTTACATTGTTCAACTTTCAGCTAAATAATGAAAACTTTTGATTCAACTAACCGCCTGTGAAAGTTGAACTGTGTAAATGTCTTTTAGCCTTAATCAGTAATATACGGCTTTCCCACGGCATACAGTGGGGCAAAAAAGGTTGCTGTGGACAAATGAATTTTGAGAGCCCAAATATGAACCGACTTCAAGTTTTTGTTTTTTAAATGAAAGATAATTAAATTTCGCGTCGATCTATCCGTGGTGATTTTTTAAAAAAAGCTCTGGTTTTTTATTTATGTTGAAAAATGAAAGAAAAAAAATTGTACGTATGTAGGCTTTCACTTTTTTGAAAAATACATGAAATTAATTTCAAATGCCTGCAATTCTTTAAAAAATATTCATAAGCATTTTTCCATAGGATACATTTAATTAAAAAATGTATTTCATTCGTTATCTATACTAATATATATTTTTAAAGCCGTTTTGTTCGCATTTTTCTAATCGAAAAACTCGAGAACAGCCGTACCGATATTATTGAAATTTTGGACATCGACTCTAGACCCTCAAAGGATGATAATAGAAGATAAATAATTTCGATATATCAAGGGGGTGTGGCACCTCCCATACAAACTGAAGTTTTCACACAACATATCTCTGGAAGTATTTATCGTAGAGTGCTGCAACTTACTATAGAGATATTTCATTTCATTTAATGCGAGTTTTTGAAAAAGGGGGCCTGGCACCTCCCATACAAACTAAATTTCTCACACCATATACAAATTCTAATGCCCCACTGTGCAGCACTCCAATTACGTAGTTAGCTCTTTGATGTCAATTCAGATCCAATTACCAGGCGAATTACGAACAAATCGCTGCCGTCTCTAATTTTTATCGGAAATTTATCGAAACCAGTTCACAAATAAAAACTAGCACTTTTCCGGGAAATTTTGCCACTTATTCTTATTACTTTAAACGAGTAATTCTTGTATATCTATATATATATATATATGTATATATATATATTAGGGTGATCTAAAATAACTAACCTAGCGAATTTATGACCTATTTACTTTCAAATTTAAAAGGTGTCGGAGGACATTTGCAATTTCCTATGTAAATAACAAGGATTTGTTTTCATTAACAGTGCTATAAATTTTAAACCGGTAAAAAAAAATTATAAAAAGGGATATAAGTTTTTTCTGGGCATTTTCTAGTAAGGCATTAAATTCTCTAAAAAATGGCCCTGAAGCTGGTTGTCTTAGGGACGATGAAGAGTATTAAATATGTTAATGATATTGCTGAACGAGGAAAAAATTATAATCGGAATTTGACGAAAGACGAAGAACAAAAGCAATTTCTTTTGCAAGTAATACAATGACAATTAGATAATTTAAAAATAAACTTGTCAATATGTGGCGGTCTTATAATTATTCAACGTTGTGTATTATTAACTTGTTTGACTTGTGTTTAGAGAAACTTTGAATTGTTAATTTATTCATTATTTACATATGTATGTGTTAAAATAAATATAAACCAAAATTTTGTGCTTGTGTGGAGAATTGGTCCTCCTGGAATGTTAAAAAATTCTGGTCACCTTAATAATATGCCTTTCTTTCAAGCTCGCACTCAACTGTGTGCGTACGCAAAGCATTCGCATGTGAAAGAAACGTTCTGACAGTGTATGTGTCCATAAGAACCCAGCCAGCAAAATATCCGGAAATGTATCTGAAAATGGAAACAATTTCGTATAAAAACCTGATGTTTCATCCGTTTTCCGGATCAATTCTCCTACTAAAGTGTTCATCCGAAACGTATGTGCGGAAAACGATCGAAAATGGTTGTAAAACGGATGCGCTTTCGGCTGTTTTCCTGAAATTTGTGTGATTCAATGTTTCGTTGAAAACAATTTCATTATGAACTTCACAGAAACTGTTTCATAGTTACAGGAAACCAAATAAAAAACAATTTTAAGATTCGATAATTATTTCAATTTGAATAAATAATTTTAATGTGATGCTTCTGACGGAATTCGAACCTGGGACCTCCTGAAAGCTGACAAATAGTAGCACACTTCTCTGCACACTCAGCTACTGGCGAATACGTATACATGTTTTCAAATGCTCAGTTTGAATCAGTGTACAAAAATAAACTATATTGTACGTTACTATTTCGTTTCGTTTATTACTTCAACAGTTCGGTACAAAACGAAAAGAAAACGGCTGAGTTCACTTTGCGATAGTACACTACAGTAGTTTAGTAGTTACAGACGAAACAACAAACGAAATGAATCGTGCAGAGAAAAATATATGTATGTATGTAGTACATGTTTTTTAATTGAATTTGATATGAAAATTTACAGAAAAAAATATTTTTCACGTAATTGAAACGTTTGCATACATATAATATGGTACAATTGTCACAAACGAAAAGCAAACGTTTCTCGTTGGGGAAAATGACAGTGAATCTTACAATTTGTTTCTGACTATGTACAAAACTGTACAAAACCACAAATGATATGATGATCGATGAGCAAATGGGAATTGTTTTGTACAGTTTATTTCGTACCCTGGTTTGAATAAATATTTTAAAATTGTTGTTTTGAAATAAGATGAAATTTTTCGGATACGAAAAATGAACAAATATCGAAATCGTTTTCTGAACGTTTCCGGATACGAAAAATGTACGAAACGAGTACGTTTCTCTGCTGGCTGGGAATACAAATGGAATTCTTTGCCTTTGCGAACGTTCACGCTCACGCTCGCATTGAACTGTATAGCAAGCTTTAGATTTGAAATGGTTGAAGTTTGCAACCTATTAGTCGAATCGAATGAAATAAAATGACAGTTGTTTTCTCTCCAGTACAATTTGAATTGAAGAAGCAAACTCACTACCGAATGCCGTAATCTCAAATATCGAATCGAACTTTATTCGAATACGGGCCCTGTATTAATTTAAAGGAGGCTGAAAAAATTACTCACCGCTAGAAAATCTTTTGATTAAAATAAGATTTGAAAAGCTTGAAGTTTGCAACTTAAAATATTTGAATAATATTTACATAAACAGCTGATACGGATGCAATTTCACTTTTAAATTGGTTATCAGCCTCATTGCGTAAGTCGTAAATTAGGCTGAATTGTACGACTCGACAACATTAGCATTGTCTACTGTCGTGCTGAAATAAGTAAACGACGAAAATTGTCGAAAACTATGCAGTGCTGCCAAGTTCTTCCGTTTTAATACACTAGTCGAGTGGAAATTTTAGGCAATGACGCTAAATTTTCGATACGATTCGACTCTCGAAAAGCGACTTGCATTCGGCACGACTCTCGCAATGAGGCTGTATGTTCAGAATTAACTTTTAATTTTTATTTAAGATGTGTCCGATGACAAAATATGGACATACACTCACACTGCGATCTCTCTGCTTTCTTTCCGAAAAATATTGGTTGATTGTTAGCTTTTGTTGGTAAAAATGGTAGAAAATATAATATAGCTAAAAAGTTGGGAGATCTACCAATAAAGTGGTGAAGTCCGTGCACTGGGATGAAGGCTGAATACGTTTGAGTTAAATTGTGACAATAACAAAATTAAAACGTTAAACATGAATGAATGAGGTATATTTCACCATGGTACTGTCAGCATCGTACAGTTTCCTAAGGAAAAACGCATACAGCTCAGATCACCTGTTTTTTGGCATTTTCTCTTATCTTTTACAATTTCATTCTTTTCTATTACAATTTCTTCCATTTCCATTACAATTTATTCAAAATACTCTAACACACTGAACCAAAGACACCGATGCCAAAAAAAACGGTAAGAAGAAGACTTATGTTACTTATGGAACTGTACGATGACTGTGAGTACTAGCACAATCTCAATAATAAATAAACAATACTACTTTTTTATTTATACTAGTATCGCCCAGTTGTCGAAATTCGACATTTTTTCATACACTTTTAAATTTTGCTTATCACCAATATTGAACGGGACCAAAATCTTCTCCCGCTACTCCCGATAAAACCGCAACCTCCGAAAATTAAGAAAATCTTCCTTAAAAAATTTGCATGAAAAAATACCCGTTTATGTTTTATTAAGGCGAAAACGAACAACAAAGCAAAACAAAATAATCGAAGGATCTTCCATACAATTTATTTTGTTTAAAATTAATTAGCAAGACTTGCGGGGCCCCGGGCCCGCGGTACAATTCTGAAAAACGTCGGGATGGGCCGGTTCGAAAGTTAAAAATTGAATTTGGGGATAGGCGGGATCGAGACTTAATATTTAGTCCCATGCCCATCTCTACTTTCAATCTCTGCGCCACACACTGATCCAACAATCATTCAATGCGATTTAGAAATCTGGTAGAAAATGGTTCCAATTGAATGATTCTTGCCGTTTTATATTATAGATGTAGGTGTATCAAATTCCATTACCTTATCATATATGGTTCCAGATATAAGTGATATGGAATTTGCATTTCGGTTCGGTATTGATAACATATGCAGCTGCGTACAATCTCAGAACGTCAGCACAAGCGGATACACAGATGAGCGAAATGAGAAGTTCAGCTTGTATGGGAGGTGCCTCGCCCCCTTTTTCAATACCTACCGCTTTTCGCCATAAGTACGGTATTGATAGCATATGTGGCTGTGTCACATTTCAGGACGTTGGCATTAGCGGTTTTAGAGGTATGCGATAGGAGAATTTCAGTTTGTATGGGCGGTGCCTTTTCCATTATCTACCACTTTTCACCGTAAGTACGGCATTGATAGCATAGTTGCTGTGTAAAATTTCAGCACGGTATCATAAGCAGTTGCAGGATAAGCGATATGAGAATTTCAGTTTTTATGGGCGGTGTCACGCCCCCTTTTCCAAAATCGACCACTTTTCGCCGTAAGTACGGTATTGACAACATAAGTTAGTGTGTCCAATTTCAGGACGTTAGCATAAGTGGTTCCAGAGATAAGCGATATGAGAATTTCACTTTGTATGGGAAGTGCCACGCCCACTTTTCCAGTACCTATCATTTTTCACCGTAAGTAGGGTATTTACAATCTATGCATCTGTGCTAAGTTTCAGTTCTCCAGCATAATTGGTTTTAGAGATATAGTGGTTTTCACATTTTAGTCTATATGTCACATGCCACGCCCTTTATGTATCGGGATTAACATTTCTGGATTAGAGCAAGTTATATCCTTTAAATCGGTGTATGTTTCATTGAAATTGAGCGAACGGCGCCTTCCGAAAAGGGATTGCTAAATTTTCTTGTGGCGTATTTATATATAGAGATAACGTTAATTTTAATGGTAAACATTATTATTGATTTCTAATAGATATTTTATGAGTTCTTCGATGGATTTGATTTCTACCCACCCTTAATTTCAAAAGTATTGAATTATTGAAAGTGTTTAAAACAATGTTTAAATATGTTTAAAACATGTAAATTAAAACATTTATGAAAAACTTGTTTGAAACATGTTTTTTCTAACCCTGTATACGAGATTAGTTCGCATAAAGGGTGAACACACCAAAACTGCGACACTTTGGGAAGCTTATAACTTACCCAAAACGAATTCAATATTTTGAAATTCAAATACCATAAGTTGACCAAGACCTTAGATGTACGTAGAAGAAATTTCATTTGAATTTGATTCCTAGTTGAGTTAAAAATGGCAACCGAGCTAGAAACGAGATAAACCATTTTGCACGAGTTTATAAATGATCCGGCCTTAAGTACACGTAAACTTGCTAAAAAATTAAAGAGTGCACTATTCGACAGTTTGCAGGGTTTTAATCGGTACAAATAAGGCCTGACAGTTACGAGAAAACCAGGGAGCGGGGGTTAGCATGGTCAAAGTGATAAAAACAGTGCTCGGAAGGTCCTCAGTGCGTTTTCGCGAGATCCGAAGATTTTGTCGCGTTATGTTGCAAAATCCGTACGGAGATCGCAGTT
>NW_016157602.1:0-20955 GCF_001687245.7 Rhagoletis zephyria | reverse complement strand
ACCTTATCATATATGGTTCCAGATATAAGTGATATGGAATTTGCATTTCGGTTCGGTATTGATAACATATGCAGCTGCGTACAATCTCAGAACGTCAGCACAAGCGGATACACAGATGAGCGAAATGAGAAGTTCAGCTTGTATGGGAGGTGCCTCGCCCCCTTTTTCAATACCTACCGCTTTTCGCCATAAGTACGGTATTGATAGCATATGTGGCTGTGTCACATTTCAGGACGTTGGCATTAGCGGTTTTAGAGGTATGCGATAGGAGAATTTCAGTTTGTATGGGCGGTGCCTTTTCCATTATCTACCACTTTTCACCGTAAGTACGGCATTGATAGCATAGTTGCTGTGTAAAATTTCAGCACGGTATCATAAGCAGTTGCAGGATAAGCGATATGAGAATTTCAGTTTTTATGGGCGGTGTCACGCCCCCTTTTCCAAAATCGACCACTTTTCGCCGTAAGTACGGTATTGACAACATAAGTTAGTGTGTCCAATTTCAGGACGTTAGCATAAGTGGTTCCAGAGATAAGCGATATGAGAATTTCAGTTTTTATGGGCGGTGTCACGCCCCCTTTTCCAAAATCGACCACTTTTCGCCGTAAGTACGGTATTGACAACATAAGTTAGTGTGTCCAATTTCAGGACGTTAGCATAAGTGGTTCCAGAGATAAGCGATATGAGAATTTCACTTTGTATGGGAAGTGCCACGCCCACTTTTCCAGTACCTATCATTTTTCACCGTAAGTAGGGTATTTACAATCTATGCATCTGTGCTAAGTTTCAGTTCTCCAGCATAATTGGTTTTAGAGATATAGTGGTTTTCACATTTTAGTCTATATGTCACATGCCACGCCCTTTATGTATCGGGATTAACATTTCTGGATTAGAGCAAGTTATATCCTTTAAATCGGTGTATGTTTCATTGAAATTGAGCGAACGGCGCCTTCCGAAAAGGGATTGCTAAATTTTCTTGTGGCGTATTTATATATAGAGATAACGTTAATTTTAATGGTAAACATTATTATTGATTTCTAATAGATATTTTATGAGTTCTTCGATGGATTTGATTTCTACCCACCCTTAATTTCAAAAGTATTGAATTATTGAAAGTGTTTAAAACAATGTTTAAATATGTTTAAAACATGTAAATTAAAACATTTATGAAAAACTTGTTTGAAACATGTTTTTTCTAACCCTGTATACGAGATTAGTTCGCATAAAGGGTGAACACACCAAAACTGCGACACTTTGGGAAGCTTATAACTTACCCAAAACGAATTCAATATTTTGAAATTCAAATACCATAAGTTGACCAAGACCTTAGATGTACGTAGAAGAAATTTCATTTGAATTTGATTCCTAGTTGAGTTAAAAATGGCAACCGAGCTAGAAACGAGATAAACCATTTTGCACGAGTTTATAAATGATCCGGCCTTAAGTACACGTAAACTTGCTAAAAAATTAAAGAGTGCACTATTCGACAGTTTGCAGGGTTTTAATCGGTACAAATAAGGCCTGACAGTTACGAGAAAACCAGGGAGCGGGGGTTAGCATGGTCAAAGTGATAAAAACAGTGCTCGGAAGGTCCTCAGTGCGTTTTCGCGAGATCCGAAGATTTTGTCGCGTTATGTTGCAAAATCCGTACGGAGATCGCAGTTTTTCGTACAAAAGGTAAAGCGGAAAGCTTCATTGAGATGTTCTACAGCTCAAACAGCGCCAGACCGAGGCGCAAAGTAGAATGTTACAGCGAAATCCCGCATTCGGAAGTTGTATGAATTCTAAATTAAAAAATACAACTGCATTGTTATGGACTGTGAAACCTACTGCTAAAAGAATTCAAAATATATTGCAGGTCATGATTTTTATACTGCTGCAAGTCGTCAAGATGCCCCTGAAAGTTGTAAGCTGAGAAAATGAAGTCCAAATTTCCAAAAACCACATGGTTTGGCAAGCTATTTGTTCCTGCGGCCGTAAGAGCAGCCCTTTTTTCCCATCCGGGACAATGAATGATCAAGTTTATCGGGATGAGTGCCTCAAAAGGCGTCTTCTGTCATTTATCAACAGATAAGGAGTAGGCCATCGTTCTAGGCGGACATGGCAAAGTATAGTGGCACTTTGCCATGTCCGCCTAGAACACAAGGACACATTGCTGTGGTATAATGCAAATAACATCAATTTTGTACCTCACGACTGCAATCCACCCAATAGCCCAGAGCCACGTCCTATTGGAGAATATTGGTCAATTGTCAAAGGAATCTTGAAGAAAACAGGTGAAAGAGTGAAAATTATTGAAGAGTGCAAAACAAAGTAGTTGTGCGCATCGCGTAATGTCGATGATGCAGTCGTGCAGAACATGATGGCGCGTGTGCGATGAAAATACCGATCACTTGCATATGGAGCAAATAATAACTAATATTTTAACATTTTAATAACATCTAAACTTCCAAGTTATATTATAAAAAAAAAAATAATAATTTCAAAGCCTTCTAGTTTGTTTCTGGTAGTAATTTCTAAGTGTCGCAGTTTTGGTGTGTTCACCCTTTAAAACCAAAAGTTGTTGATTTTTAAAACATCCGCATGAATGCGTGCCAAAACCTCACGTGCACATCTCTACTCCAAACCAAATTTAACAAAGAATGACGGTAATTCGTTGCGAAATAGATCATAGACCTATTCTGTCCGATACACAAACAACCAAAAAGAGAACAATAGGTAATAGAACTCACTTCGATACTGTGGCCAAGAAGAAATCCATAGGTACTGTTGCTGGCAGGGACAGCAGTTTTATTCCTCGGTGCTTAAATATCCAATTGGCCAAGCCTTTATTAGCTTGTTCGATATAATCTTGAATGACATCCAATACAGTCTGTGGCATGTTTGAGCTTAAAGCGTCCTAAAATTATCCGGACAATAATATAGAGGAAATATTAAGCGCTCGGTTATTATCTTATACTTACATTTCTATGCTTTTTACATTCTCTGCATTCAGGATCAAAGTCCTGAGGTTGTGCCACTGTCTCTGATACTACAAATGTCGATTGCACAGCTACACAACGACGACAATTTATTAAATTATTACGATGAAGGAACTGCATTGCATCGTCGAACCCTTGCTGACAGAATTTCGAAAGAAATTCCGGTCGCGGTGGAAACAAAATTCGGACGAAACGATTAACATTCTGCCGAGATATTTCAATGCTGGTATTAGCCCAATTCAAATGGAAGAGTTGAGAACTTTGATCACGTGGACAAATATCACTCTCACCACAGAAGGGGCTTACAGTAATTGTGTTCTCATCCAGAATTGGCAAGTTGTCAGAAAAAGCTCCATCCATATACCGCACTCCACGAAACCGAGGTGGGAATATGCCTGAGAAGCCTGGAATGAAGCAGGCGCACAGCAAAGCTTGCAAGAGTTCATCGCGCGAATTGAATTCGGAAACGATGACATTTTTACCATCATGAACTCGCGTTAACGAAATATGTAAGCGCCCATTGACCCGTTTATGCGCATCCTCTGGCAAATGCTTTTGTAAACCTTCAAACAAGCAAGTTTGTATATTAAATGAGGGACTGAAAGGTCCGAGCGAATGACGGCGAGCCTCATTAACCACACGAAAGAAGTCAGATGTCATACTGCCTGCAATGAAATAAGAAGCCGTCGTTTATTACCTAATTTACTCACTCCGTAATGTTTATTGGCACAAAAACTACCATTTTGCTTAGCGCTAATTGACATGAGACTAAATTATATATTACTTATGTACATATAGCAATTTGGAGCATAAGTGATAGAGTGAACTTCAAGCTCTTGCAAGTCATATACACTGCGATCCTTGGTTTAACTTGGTTCGCAATCAAGTTGGACGTTTTGCCCACGAACGTTACATTTTTTCGTACAAACTCATTTTAAAAATTCCATAGTTTCGGTATACATCTTCAAATTCAACAAAATCACGCATTTCGGCTGAGTCTTCTATTTTGCGTTATTTTGTGGACAAATAAAACTTGAAACACATTGTTTTTTGCTTTTTGGTTACCACGAAAATAAGCAGCTTGTAGAACATGCCTTTAACATTGCGAGTAGTTGTAAAGCTTACCAAAAAATCAAATTTTTTATCTTTCGTACAACCAAGCCACAACTTTATATAACGAGCTCACACACGTTGCAATCTCAAGCACAACGTCCTCAAGTAGAAACATGCATGCATGTATATTAGATCGTTCGTTATATCAACTTTTTATTGAAATATACCGTTTGCCATGCGAAAAAGGAAGTCCTTGTACGTTGCATTTGAAAATTAAGAAAACCGTATGCATTCAGGAAAAAACGATCGGATCGGAATATAAAATCAAAAATATATAAAAACGACTGAGTTTTGCGATTTTTCCAAAAAGCTTTCCACCACTTTAAAGGTTTTCGAATTTCTTATCACCCTGCTATATAATTTTTCCAATCAGATTGTCATTTGAAGAATTATCTATCTATGGGAGAAATCGGGCATAACTTTAAGTTGCATCGTTATTCTGCTGTAAATTACACCCATAAGGAACAAACTTTTTGTCTTGGTTTTCATGTTATAATAAAGCTTATTCAATTTCAAAGAATATAGACCCAAGCCATTTACAAATCGGTTTGAAAAGAGAAAAGTTATAGCAATTGTAGTAAATAATATTGAATTCATGCAATTTATCGTACAGCACATTTAATCGAAAAATCAATCAAAAATATCATTTCCATTGACATGAATATTCACATCGAAATTAGAAAAACCACTGACAAAAGTTTTATTTTTTTACGCAATAGTTTGTAATTGTTTGTAACAATATTTACGAATTATTATGCATAGGCAGTTTCATATGCAAAGCAAAACAGAATAGCCAGCAGTGGGATTCTGACAATCGCTACGCTAAATTTTCGTCGTCAAAATTCTCTAAATAAAAAGCAGTGTAGCCTAAAAGTAAACAACATGAAAAGTAACAGATGCAATGTGTAATCAACCAAATCGGGGCGAATAAAGGGCATGTGACTAAAAAATTCCCTGAAAATTTGAGCCCCTAACATTAATATTAAGTGCTCGACCCAGGCGTGCAAAGACTTCCCGTTTAAAATACACGTAAACTTTAACATTTTTTCTTAAATATTCTATAGCTCACAGGCCTTTATGGTATAATCATGGTCATTTGATGGGGTTTCTTTAGAATTGAATGCTCTACGAAAGTGTCTATTGCGGCGTAGTACAGATCACTAAACCCTATTTTTTCATGACATTCTCTTTTTTGCTCCTATCTCGTAAATAACAAGAACTACAGAACAAATTATATGACAAAATTGTAGTATATTCAATTTCATACAAAAAAGTTTTGAACACCAAATCGCTAACATCGATATTTCCAAGAATATTCCACACTGCGTCAACTTCAAAGGATATTGAATGCCCTACAAGTTCGTCATTTACATTTTTTCTGTAGCTCTTGTTATTTACGAGATAGGGTCAAAAAAACGAGAATCTCGAAAAAAATGGGTTAGTGACCCGTACTACCTCGCTGGTGGGAGTTAGAGTCACGCCGCAATGGACACTTTTGTAGAGCATTCAATTCTGAAGAAACCCCTTCATTGACTATGATTATACCATAAATTGCCTCTGAGCTATAGAATTTTGAAGAAAAAAGTCAAAGTTTACCTGTATTTTAAATGGGAAATCTTTGCCTTGGTCGAGCACTTCATATTAATACTAAGGGCTACAATTTTCAGGGATTTTTTTTTGTGGGCCCAAAAAAAGCACAATAATTTATATATTTCAAAAAAAAAACAACAAATTGTCTTCTAACAATTAAACAAATAGATAGGAAGACATTTCTACGAAACTCGGTACAGTTAATGCCTTTGGCGCAAAAAGAAATCAGACTAAAATTACGCTCACTTATATATAATATAAGGTAAATTTTTGAAATACGAACACATACGTATATATCAAAAACTAAGTACGCCAATTTAAAACTTGCTACCCATGTAGTTTACAGAAGTTAAAAAACGATATTTAATACGTGCACCGGGTTTCGGGCGAATTTATAGCTCTTTACTTGTTTAAATATTTGCAATGTTTTTCAATCTACATCTTTTTTGTTATTTTTTATAACAATATTGTTCATGCATTAACCAAAGACATATAAATCAAGCATTCAAACTTTATACGGAATTTAGAAAATTTTCAATAAATTCATGGCTTATGAAATTTTAGTCAACTAGGTGCAAGTTTTAAGCGGCTAAAAATCGCATTGATTTTTTAATATTTTTTTTTGTTGACGGTGTTATGTACTATTTCCATAGAAACATGAATTTTTTGTGGAAAAAATGCCTTTGCAAAAAAATTAAAAATAGTCAACGACAGTTTTTATCAATTGCACTTGTTATATGAAAAAAGCCGTCAGCGAAAAAAATCTATGCGATATTTTAGCCGCTTAAAACTTGTACTTTATTACACTAAAAAGGCTTTAAAGATTCAGATTAAAAAGTTGGAATTTGTTCTAAATATTTTATAAAGTTTGATTTATATAATTTTGGTTAAGGCATGAACAATATTGTTACAAAAAATAACAAAAAAAAAAAGCTTGAAAAACACTAATTAAGTATATCGTCGTTTAAAGTACAAAACCGCGTATCGTCATCCTGCATAACCGCGTAATTGACATTTGCTGCCAAAAATTGAATTTGCTCACACAAGCTCTTGGCTCAACCCTTATCCATTCGTCCTGAAATATACTAGGTGTTTTATTTGATATTAATTGTTTTGGGATAGTAAATTTAATATCAAAGAAAATCCAAACAAAAATCTAAATGTTTTATTTTTCCCAAATAAATTACAAAAATAGTAGCGCTTTGATGCCATATGGAATACTAATTCCTCTCCATGTCATGAATTTTTCCGATGGTCTTATTTCCACCTGTGAAATCTCTTCCAAGCGTGCATAATCTTCTTTGATCTTGCAACTACAACATGCGGTGCCAATATTAGTCCTTATAAGGAAACATAAGAGCACAGATGAGCGTTTTCTGTTATAAGAGGGCCAAGGATCCTCGCTGCCGAACAGGGTGAAAAGTTTTCCCCTACATTGGCTAAATGAGTCAAATGAAGCCAGTGAACTACCAACCCTGTCCCTACTTGGACGGGCGTGGTCAATTCGCCACTTTTACAATTCGTCTTAATAGTCTGGGTCTTACTAAGTCAGACAAAGTTAAGTTTGTATGCGAGGTGCCACCCCCCCCCCCCCCCCCCCCCCNCATAAGAAGATATAAGAATTTCAGTTTGTATGGGAGATGCCACCCCCCCTTTTCCAATACCTGCCACTTTTCTCTGAAAGTAAGGTATTGATAACATATGTGGCTGTTTAAGGCGTTTAGCATAAGGCGGTTCCAGGAATAGGCGATATGAGCAGTTAACTTTGTATGGGGGTGCACCTTTTCCAATATTTGCCACTTTTCGCCATAAGTGCGATACTGATAACATATGTAGCTGTGTCAAATTTCAGGACTTTAGCATAAGCGGTTCGGGACATAAGCAATATGAGAAGTTCAGTTTATATGGGAGGTTCCACGCCCCCTTTTCCTATCCCTGCCAATTTTCGCCATAAGTAGGGTATTTACAATTTATGCATCCGCGCCTAGTATCAGTTCCCCAGCGCAGTTGGTTCAAGAGATATATTGGTGCCCTCAAAATAGGGGTTTCAACGTTTTATTGTGACGTACATATGTATATGTGTAGATATCCATTATTCTCCCACTGTATAAGAACCTCAGGAATATGTAATTTTTTAGTCCAAATATTCCTTTTCAATTGGCTAACCAATGTTCCAAATATGCAAATAAATGCAGTTTTTAAAAATATCCAGACACCAGTGCCACCTAGCGATTAAATTTTTAGTCGAAATATTTCCCTTCAAGGTGCTGACATATGTTCCAAATGTGAACGAAATCGGTCCAACCGTTTGTTAGGTTGGTGACATACAATATACGTAAAACTCTAAGAAATTGTGAAATCGTGACGCCTCAGCTTTCTTAAACAACTAAAAGTTTAGAATTTTTTTAATCGAAAAACCTTCCACACAGAAGATCCAAAAAAGTCCTTTTTACAGAATTGAAATCGGTTCAGACGTTTGGTCAGGCATCGGGGTCATACGAAAGACATTTAGGTTTTATATATATAGATAAGATAAGATAAGATAAGACCCGATAGCAGACCCGGCGAACTCCGTCCCGCCCGCCCAAAATTTTTATTTTTTATTGAAACTTTTTGGTCCAACATTTTCACCAACAATTCACGTTTACGATTTTTATTGGAACATTCTTCTGCTAAGATTAAGGTTTAGTGGTCATTTGCCGCTTTAAATAACCTAAGAAAAGTGTTATATCCGTGATGAAGTTCTTGAAATTCTCTAACTGTTCAGCATTTCATAGCACGGTTATTCGCAAAACGAAATAAGTTTGAAGAATTTTTTCCTCTTCACTCCCTGGCGGCAAAAATGACCCGGTTCTATAGTGAATCTGTTCTAGAAGCTTTACATACGAAGTTCCAGTACTGTACCATGAATACTTTCAAAGATATGCAGTACGACAAATTCGGTTGGTATGGAAGGTTCCAGGCCCCCTATTACAATAGTTCCAATTTTTCTCCAAGAGTATTCGATTGATTTCGTATATCTCCATTAATTCCAGTTTTTGAAATTAAGTTTTGGGCGTTTTAACGCCATGCGGGTTCACTAGTTATTACTATTATTTTTATTATTTTTTTGTTGTTGTTTTTTTATTTTTGTTCGTAGGAGAGGGAAATGCTTTATGCACTAGCCGGGGGCGCTAGTCTCTATACTATATACCCTGAGTGTGGGACTCCCACCGAAGCGTGTTGGGCTACCCACTAAAACCNACTATTATTTTTATTATTTTTTTGTTGTTGTTTTTTTATTTTTGTTCGTAGGAGAGGGAAATGCTTTATGCACTAGCCGGGGGCGCTAGTCTCTATACTATATACCCTGAGTGTGGGACTCCCACCGAAGCGTGTTGGGCTACCCACTAAAACCCAAACTCCCACCGCCCGCGCAAGAATCCCGCATCTGGCACCGCAATTCTGCATGTCTTCAGATGCAGGAGCGCGCTGCTAGAGCCTCGGGGCTGCTCTTTTGTAGGGGCGTTTCATTCGGGAGGCCTCAGTAGACAACCGTCCTCTCGTTTGCAGCGGAATACGAATTTCACGTATCTCGCAACTGCTTCCCACTTTTCTGCACTGGAGATCATTACCCCAACTATGTTGTTCGGAGGTTATGTCTCCGGATTTTTCTTTTAACATTCTGCGCGAAATCAAGAAGTGTTCGCAGGTGAAGAATATGTGGTACACGTTATCTTCGACGTTTCCACAGTAGTGACAGAACGGTGAGTCCACCCTTCCCATTCTATGAAGATATTCTCGGAAGTAACCATGACCGGTGAGGAATTGCGTCAGGTAGAAATCGACTTCCCCATGCGGTCTGTTCAACCATGTTTGAAGGTCGGCTATCAGAGTGTGCGTCCATCGACGTTTTGTGCTGGCGTTCCAGTTTTGTTGACACTGTTGGATTAGTTGCTCGCGCGCTCTTGCCGCGGCAGCTGCTCGACCTATCTCGGCACTGAGATTGTAAATCTCTTTTCGCTCGTAAGCAAGTAGCTCAATTGGCATGACGCCAGAAATAACTAGAACCGCGTCCGCGGACACTGTACGGTATGCAGAAGCAATGCGTAGTGCCCCTCTGCGCTGTACCGAAGACATTTGAACCCGGTATTTTTTGACTTTCAATGCGTCAGCCCATATTTCTGCCCCGTACAGGAGCACCGATTGGACCGCTGTCATCAGAAGCTTCCTNTAAAAGAGGCTTTGCAATCAGTTATTTGTCCAAACTTCATGTTGTCATATATTTTTTGTTTTAATTCTAACGGTTGTTTCTGAAAAAAGCAACAAAACTGTCATCAATTGTTCATTTTATTTGTACAGCGTCAGCACGCTGAAAATTGAATTAGATTTAACGTAATTAAAATAATGTGAAAAGCCGAGTGAGTGAAAATTGTATGCAATGGATATGTACAATACTGTACTTGTGTGTTGTTTTAAAATTTTGTTGAATTTTTCTATTTTTAACCGACTTCCAAAAAAGGAGGAGGTTATCAGTTCGTCGGAATCTTTTTTTTTATTTTTTTTTTTTTATGTATGTTACCGCATAACTTTGGACCACGTCAACCGATTTCGATAATTCTTTTTGCATCGGAAAGGTAGTGTCTCAGAGGTGGTCCCGTACTAATCTGGTTGAGATCCGATCAGTGGATCGTGAGAGATATATATATTTTTTTTTTATATGGGAGTTGAAGTCCGTTTTTTTTTTTCTAAAAATTACTTGTTTTTTACAAAGTTTGAAATTTGTTTTTTGTTAGATAGTGAGTTGTATTTTTATAAGAAAATAAACATTAAACAAACGAAAAAACAAAAATAGCCGAAACTGGTCACAATGTCGTCTCCCTATTATTTTTCACATGACTGTATGTGAGCGTGTCCAACCCGGCCCACTTTTACATATTACAGTTTTTACTCTTAACAGACCTTAGGGTAAACATTTTATCCCGATATGTCCATTAAAAGTATTTTTGGCCGCTCTCCCCATATAAAATCAACTACTGTGCGTCGGCCCATATTTCTGCCCCGTACGGGCGCACCGACTGGACTGCTGTCATCAGAAGCTTCCTGCGGCATGGCTTCGGGCCGCCCACGTTGCCATCAGCTGGCTTAGAGACACCGTGCTCTGCGCAGCTTTTTCATATACTCCATGGATGTGTTCCCAGAATGTGAGTTTGCTGTGAAGCTTCACCCCTAGGTATTTTGTAGACCTAGAAGTTGTCACGAGTTGAGGTCCGACCATCATATTTATAATTGTTGTGATCCGTTTCCTGGTGAGGAGCACGGTCTCTGTTTTGGCTGTAGCCAATTGCAGACCGTGATCGCTCATCCATCCACTGACGTTGCGCATGACCTGGTTTAGCTTGAGCTNTCTATCCGGCATTTCCGTGCGCATCAGACTATCATACGTGGCGTTCTGCCGGTTATACGTCTCTTTCTCTGACCTTGTGTTATGTCGTACAAAAGCCAACGGTCTCGGTATCTCGGCCCCAAGTGCTTTCTTAGCGCTTTTGTAGGCTGCTGCTCTGGTCAGCGCCTCAGGTCTGCCACGAGCGCGCGTTGCGAGTCTGCGCATACTATGGCAGGCCCTTTGCAGCTCTGAAATTTAGTCATTCCACCAGTATACCTGCTTTTTACCTGGCCATGCTCTCCTCTGTGGCATTGAGGCTTTGCATGCCCGGTGAATGCAGCGCATGGTTTCTTCGAGCAGCTTAGTACAAGACTCTATGTTGTGGATCTCTCCCGTTGTGGGTGAAATACCTTGGGAATCTGCTAGAGTTGATGTATCGAACTTGCGAATATCGACCCTAGACGGGTTCCATCCTGGTTNGCAGCTTAGTACAAGACTCTATGTTGTGGATCTCTCCCGTTGTGGGTGAAATACCTTGGGAATCTGCTAGAGTTGATGTATCGAACTTGCGAATATCGACCCTAGACGGGTTCCATCCTGGTTTCCTGCGTATCCCTCGCGTGTTTGCCCTCGCGTTGTATCAGTGATTTGGAAGGTGATGTAGTTGTGGTCGCTACCACTCAGGTCTTCCATCACTCTCCGTCCGTCAGCCCTTCGAAGAAGGCGTTGAGCTTGTTCGAGTTGCAATCATTTCATTTATTTTTAGTCTATGACTTTAACAATCTTACAGACTTGATTACATAATAGGTTAGAATAATAGAAATTATATTAATTATACAATGTTTCAATATTAGATTTAAATATCAATCTCGGCAATGAAAACTCAATANGCATTGTTACGCAAATTATTAAAGTATTACGTTCTGTGTGAATTTCTAGCAATGTATTATCAGTTGGGCAGTTGCAACAATGTTGCCCCTTTTCATCAGTACGGCAGTAATGCCGCTTTTAATAGGAGCCTCGAACAAGCCCTTTCTGAGACCAGGGTTATGTCAGGGATAGAGTAATCAAATCCCGGCCTTCGATATGTGGGGGTCATTCCGGTGTTGTGGATGGTCAGGCCAATACGGGCTGCCATTCTAAGGACCAATCGTTTGGGGCATACCCCATTCCACGCCTCTTGCGTTGAAATCTCCAGCAACAATTACAATTACAACAATTCGTCTTCAAGGTCTTAGAGCTTTTCCCTGAAGATAAGGACTGTGTCGTTTGTAGACACGTAGCAGCTCACCAGAGTGATTGGCGCCATTTTCACCCGGACGTAGCAGTGTCCGACCCCGCTGCTCTCTGCCCGATTGTTGGGGTTAGCAAACCATATCGCGGCCGAGCCTAATTGGTCAACATGCCAGGTTTCCTTTGTTCAATAGGGTTCACTGATGATGACAGCGTCTGCTCTTTGTTCAAGAATCAATTGGTCCAGCAGGTCATCAGCTACCCTACTCCTGTTCATATTGTCTTGTATAAATTTAATCATGTTCCCCCGAGCTTTGTCTTAGCCTCAGCAAGGGCATCCCTGAAGGCCGTGCACGCTCCNTATCCCTCGCGTGTTTGCCCTCGCGTTGTATCAGTGATTTGGAAGGTGATGTAGTTGTGGTCGCTACCACTCAGGTCTTCCATCACTCTCCGTCCGTCAGCCCTTCGAAGAAGGCGTTGAGCTTGTTCGAGTTGCAATCATTTCATTTATTTTTAGTCTATGACTTTAACAATCTTACAGACTTGATTACATAATAGGTTAGAATAATAGAAATTATATTAATTATACAATGTTTCAATATTAGATTTAAATATCAATCTCGGCAATGAAAACTCAATATTTACAATTTTTGAGATTTTATTAAACTCTGTGAGGGCTCTATATATTGGTGCTAGAGTAAAGTAATTTGCCTTAACTGGAAGCATATAAAAAGGTAGTTGAAAACGCAAAATTCTGTTTGGAACATTGAAACAAATCTGGTTAAGTAAAACAGGGCAATCAATATATCCATTAACCAGATCATATATAAACATCAGTGACTGGATAAGTCTTCTACTTTCCAGTGATTTTACATCAATAAGCTTACAGAGAGAATTATAGGCCGGTAAAGGCTCAGAAAAGTTAAGCGGCTGTAGGGCAAAGCGAACAAATTTGCGCTGGACTCTTTCAAGCCTACTAGCATAAAGNAATTACAACAATTCGTCTTCAAGGTCTTAGAGCTTTTCCCTGAAGATAAGGACTGTGTCGTTTGTAGACACGTAGCAGCTCACCAGAGTGATTGGCGCCATTTTCACCCGGACGTAGCAGTGTCCGACCCCGCTGCTCTCTGCCCGATTGTTGGGGTTAGCAAACCATATCGCGGCCGAGCCTAATTGGTCAACATGCCAGGTTTCCTTTGTTCAATAGGGTTCACTGATGATGACAGCGTCTGCTCTTTGTTCAAGAATCAATTGGTCCAGCAGGTCATCAGCTACCCTACTCCTGTTCATATTGTCTTGTATAAATTTAATCATGTTCCCCCGAGCTTTGTCTTAGCCTCAGCAAGGGCATCCCTGAAGGCCGTGCACGCTCCCGACCCGGGCAGGTGATTGGCATTTTGCTGTCCATCTCCTGCCGAGCACAGGTAGCAGCTTGGGCTTTCTTTACATGCAGAGGCTATGTGGCCCTGCTGGCCACATTTCCAGCATGAACTGCTTCTGTCTGGCCTCTGGTCTGTCTCGCAGCTTCCCCTTTTCAATAAGAGTCCGGCCTGGCAGTTCGTCGATTTCCACCACGGCCATTCTTTGTTCTCGCGAGTTTACAGCGAGGAGAGAGACGCGCAGTTGGCCATTAATCTTGTCTCCTAATTCCCCGCGTATCGCGTTCTCCACTTCTGGGGCCATTTACGAGTTTGTTAATTATTTTTTTTTAATATTGCACAAAGTTTGAAATTTGGATTTTTATAAAAAATAACCAAAATTTAATAACAACAAAAATAATATGTTAAAAATTGTCAAAATGTGGTTCGGCTATAATTGTATGTGTCTTTCAAACTGTCTTTTTGTATACCAACTGTATAAATTGATAAAACTTTGATTGCACTTTTCCAAAAAATTTAAATTTGAATTACTTCGTTATATTATTAAGCGTGTGATATATATCATTTCACTTTTTTTCGCTCTGTGTGCATACATCCGTATACATAGGTATGTGCATATGAATACATATCGACGGTACTTTGGCAAAACCTCGTAATCCAGAAATCACTCTTACCTCGTATCTCGTAAAATAAGTTCAAAATAGGTCTTAAAATATTATGATTCCTTTTATTTTATTTTATTCCTAATTAACCAAAAAATACTAAATATTTATTATTCACATCAAAAAGTTATTAAAAATGGTTTGGTTATTAAGAGTGTTATTTTTTAAAGAGGTTTATTTACGAGTGCTTTGAGATACGAGGTTTTGCCAAAGCACCGTCGATATCCGTGTTCTTATGGAATATTGTCTTATGTCGTAAGACTGGGGTCAGTATAACGCACTATTCCCTTTATTCTTTTTTGACGAGACTTAATAAGAATATTGACTTGCTAGTATCGGAACTTTTTCTTTCGCGTTTATTTGCCAAGAGTTATTCAACGGCTCGATGTTATTGAGTCATTCGCAATCGTATGTCCCTAATGGTTCATTATACTAAAGCCAGCCTTCCGACATACATACATATGCTACTATTCCGTACGAACACAGATATGTATGTACATTCATACGTACACACTATGTTCATATGTTATTGCATATTATTGTATCAGGTCGTAAACAAATGATATATTACACAAACAATTACAGAATCGCAAAGTCACGCAAAGTTTTGTTTTCATATTTTAATCACAATTCTACGCCGTTGCGTATAGAATTCTACTGCGGTATGCCAAACCACATGTATTTGTAGTATGCACGTTCTACGTTTTATTCAGTACCAACGCAATTACATCTTTCTTCTTTTTTTGGCGCTGTAACCGCCTAAGCGATTTTGGCCGAGTTCAGCAAAGCACGCCAGTCGTTTCTCCTCTGTGCCAACTGACGCCAGTTGGAAACGCCAAGTGAAGCCAAGTCATTCTCCACCTGATCTTTCCATCGCAGTGGGGGCCTCCCTCTTCCTTTGCTACCACCAGCGGGTTCCGAGTTGAATACTTTCAGAGCTGGAGCGTCGGTGTCCATTCGAACGACATGACCAAGCCAGCGGAGCCGCTGTATTTTAATTCGCTGCACTATGTNATGTTGTCATTGTCCATGCTTCTGCGCCATATACCAGCACGGGCATGACTTATAGTGACTTATAGAGCGTGGTTTTCGTACGTCGCAATTACATCCCTGCAGCAAAATTGAGAGACAGTCTGACAAAGCGCTACTTCCGAACTACATATATCAGAGCTATCTCTGAACTAGTGCAAAACGGATGCAGAGCGGGACAGTTGAAACTTGCGGTGTAAATATGCGAATGCTCACTAGTCGTACAATACGAAAGTAGCTCAGCGAGAAGACCTCCGACTCAAACATCGTTGTCGCGAGTTCAAATCGCAGTGGAGGCCGTTGTGAGTTTTCAAATTTAATGAATAATTTTTTTTAATAAAATATGTAACAAAAATGGAATCTGCAACAGAAGAGAAAAAAAATCCGAAAATCTAATCTTAAAAATGTTTTCTTATAAAAAAAATGTCCAAGACAGAACCGGTTAAAAACTGGTTGCAAAGTATTGCACTGGGCGACAATTGCCATCGCCAATGACATCGCCGTGTAAAACTGGTCAGTTGAAAGCATTGCTTGGGTATCGAGCTAGAACTAGTACTGTCGGCAAAAGGTCTAGTTCTACACTAGTTCTGAGCTAGTCAAATTTTCTGCAGGGATATGCCTCAGCACACTAGAGCCATGGCGGTTGCTGTGGTGTAGTGGTTAGCAGTGCGCGCTACCATTCCGCAAGGCCAGGCTTCCAGCCCGGTTCAACCCAACATCAAAAAATAAAAAAACAAAACTTTATTTTATTTAGTATTTACTATTCCTAAAGCTAAATTATTGATATATTGCATGGTAGCCATGAAAACTTCCTCCGCTGCTTTCCCTTTGACATATGGCAACCGTAAAATAGCCAATGTTGAGCTTTTAATATGGCCTTCTTTTAGAAAACTTAAAACCGGTCTATTTTGATATTTTTGTTGAATAATATTTTTAAATATTGGTATTTTTGTTTACTTGTCATGGTTTGTCAAAGTTTGGTTCCCTGAAATATATGTAACTACAGTTATCGTTGAGCAATGAAAGTAAAAATTTGCTCGCATGTGCTCTATTTTAATTTTCGAAGGACGAAACACGCTGAGTCGTAAAATTTTAATTTGGATTTTATTTACACAAATTTTCAATGTACAGTTATGAGGAGAGTCGCACTGTTAACAGGTATAAGTCTGGTCTTTAATTTGGTAAAATTACGTAACCACTGAATACTATAAGTCAAAGATCCATGAAAAACCCCGATCCATCGGTAGTTTTAACCTACTTTTTTCTTCATCTGTAAAAATAACTTAAAAATATAAGAAATCGAATGCCGGAAAGTGTATTCGAGAGTCAACAGCTTTCATGGAAGCTGGGTACCCAAATTGACTAGAGTTGCATAGCCTTTAATTTTAAAGTCCTCGGCAGATCGTTTGAAGGACTATGATATGATATAATCAGATTCGGCGAGACCGATTGTGCCCTTAGAACAATTTACCGCATTTCTTTTTTTTATTTTTAAATTATTTATTTAATTGAAAAAGCATTAGAACTTTAGTAACGAAAATGTTTGCACAGTTCGCAGTTATTCGCAATCAAGAGTCGGTCTAAAAGGACGAAGTGCATATCCGAACTCCTCGACCTAAATATGTTCCAGCAAAACGAATTCCGTTCTTGTCTTTTTCTGGAGTTTCACGAAAATTATCCTAAGATAAGTGTAATTAGTAATTTTTATCCTATAAATCCCTAATTATCAGGCAGGTTCTGCGATTCACTTCCGAGTGAATTTCAACCCCTGCCAATTTGAATTCAAGGCGCATTTTGTTGAAATTCCCTCGGAAGTGAATTGCAGAACCTGCCTGTATAATTCTGTTTCATGTTTTATTTAATTACTGAGTAGAAAAACACATAAAATAATTTTGACCGGTTTTACTATGCCAATACTCCTCTGTGTAGCGGTCGCCCCTCGGCAGGCAAGCAATGGCAAACCTTCGAGTGTATTTCTGCCACGAAAAGCAACTTCTCATACAAATACAATCGCCGTTCGGAGTCGGCGTAAAACTGTAGCTCTCTCCCTTTTGTGTGACAACATCAAGGCGCACGCCACAAATCCGAGGAGAAGCTCGGCTAAACACTATGTGTAAACGCCAATCTATTATTATATTAAATCAGTTGTCCAAAAATATCTGTATACGAAGAGAAAAACTGGATAACAATAATACGACAGATAAAATTAGGTCGGTGTTATGCAAGAACGATAGATTACAAGATTGCGCGTTCCCGCAGAATGACATTTGTGGCAACGGGTAAACAAAGAATATGGCGAAGAACAATGAGTTGACAGTTGTGAATTTGCAGTGAGAAAACGTGTTTTCTTCACGATTCACCAATTTCTCAAGCCATCTTTGAATATGGCAAATTAAGCACAACGTTAACAAAACATATACAAATGTGTTCAAAAGAATAGGTCTTATTAATTAACTATTTAGAAGTTTCGTGTTTGTATTGCAGGTGCCGAAAAAGTGATAATATCTTGTCGCAGCGCATGATTTCCTGCAGAATGTGGTCGATGCTTGCTTACCTCCGACTTTAATTTGTGGTATTTCAACGTTTTCCTTACGCTGGTGTCTTAGTTGTATCGCTCTTCCTGCCGGCAGAACTCTACCCACTTTCTGGCTAAGGCGTCGTGGCGGGGAAACAAAAAACTGCATTTGGGGCCTTTGGCTCTACGGCTGCTGCAATTCAACACACGACACGACATTTTTATAAAGTTTTTATTACAAATAAAACGTTTTTTACTTCAGAACGCACGAGTTACTTCGATTTTTTAAAGTACACATAACGTTTGCAATACGTTTGCACTTGTTTATAAACAAAAAGTTTGTTTACGTATTGCCATAAACGTCAAAGTCGGCAAAACCAAAGTAGCGGTTTCGAGAATGCGCCACCTTCAGTTCAGTGTTATGCAGACTAACTTCGGCTCAGTTTGCTCTGAGGTGGTTGTGTCGAGTTTGGCACAGGGTTGCAAGTTGCGTTGTGGTTTTCATACCTACTGCCAACACGAAATAAAAATTTCAGATGTACATACATAGGTACATATCTGGCAAATATTAATATTTTGTATAATGTTTCATAGGCAATCAACTGTGCCCTAAGCTTTGAAGCTCTCACAGCAAAAAATCAGTTTCCTGTCTTTTGATTTCCACAGTCAGAAAAAGGTTTAGTTGTATTTACCAAGATTTGGTTTTAGTGACCAAGTGGCAAAGTTGGATATGGCGAAATAAATATCTAGTTCAAGCAAGTCTGCAATTTACTTGAGACTTCTAGTTGGGACAAATGTATATTTCATTATAATTACAAAAGGACTACCTTGAGTGGACAATATTGTTAGTTGAATAAAATCATTGTTGAGGAAATATAAACAATGCTTTGGTTGATACAAGTTTTCAATTAATTTTGTGAACTTGCTGTAGACTTGAATCAGCTAACCGTTTATTATTGGAAAAAAAGTTTCAGTTTGACACAAATNCTGGTTTGCTTTGCCAAAGTTCGACTGGAGCATTATTGATTGTGATTCCGAATGTCAATTGAATTGGGAATTGCAATCTTTTAAATCGAAATGGTGTATCGGTCGGAATCATGGGAATTCTTCACCTTTGAAAGGCCACGTTAAAATCTTTACTTACACTACTTTCTTCATCAATTTCTTTAGTGCGAGTCGCTTGCCGTTGCAAAGTTTTGGCCGATTAATATTCCGCACATGATAATTGGCACACCTATTTTCAATTTCAGTATGTGGGGTCTCCCTGGAAGATCAATCGAGTTCAAAAATTCTGTTGGATCGTCTTTTTCCACAACGGTGTTTATCGACGTATGTGCTATTTCCTCACGTTGAATGCTGGATTGAATAATATTAGTGGTATTCACCAACGTGAGCAAGTGGCCTGGCAGTCTGGTAAAATGGCAGATCAGCTCAAGCAACGACTGTTTTCAATACCACTATTATTTAGTTGATAGACGTCCTTATTCTTCGGAGCAAGAATAGCCCATTCACTGAGCCAATCGAGATTCCTATAATTAATTTTCTTAATAAAGAAACATTCTTTCGATCAGTTCTCCTTTCGATGTTTCTAAGTTACAAAAATTATCAGGCCATAAAATTTGTCTTAATCTCTCATTAACTGGCAGCTTTTCGTTCCCAATGTCCAGTAATTGTCGCGAGAATACCTCGGCTAAAGTGTATGTATGTTCGTCTTGTCGCAATGTTGACTATTTCAGGCAAGCATTTATCTCGTCCGCTAGTGTTAATCGGGGAACTACAGACAATGTTTGCGTAAAATCTCCTGCGGGCAATGTCAATGCATTCCCGAATGGTTGAACGTTTCCACGCAAATCTCACAACAATCGATCAACGACCTCAAGCGATTTTTTATGTGCCATGGTGTACTCATCCCAAACAACGAATCTAAATTTTTTTAATACTTTTTCCATACCGGTTGCCCTGGAAATATTGCATGTGGGAGTTTCGATGATTTATATGTTCAATGGCAGCTCAAGAGCTGAACTGGCAATGCTCCCACCTGGTAACAATTCCGCAGCAATTTCAGACGAAGTGATAGCTAAGGTAATGCAATTTTTTGATCGAACCGTTGCCAGAATCCATCTGATAAGGAATATTTTCCTAGTACCACCTGGCGCATCCTCCCCCAACTCCGCCATTTATCATTTGCATATTCTTCTTCTACTTTGGCTTTGTAACTGCCCTAGCCATTTTGGCCGAGCTCGACAAAGAACGCCAGTCAATTTTTTCTCTGTGCCAACTTGGTCTGTCCATTGCAGCGGGGGCTCCCTATTTCTCTGCTACCACCAGCGGATTGCGAGTTGAATTCTTTCACACCTTGAACTTAGGTGCCTATTGGAACGACATGTCTAAGCAAGCGGAACCGCTACATTTTCATTCCCTGCACTGTACATTTCGTTTTATGTCTCATACAACTCATCGTTCCATCGTCTACGGTAATCCCCGTCGCCCACGCGTAGAAGCCTGTAAATCTTCCGTAAGATCTTTTTGTCGAATACTCCAAGAGACGTCTCATAGAATGTTGTCATTGTCTAAGCTTCTGCGCCATATAACAGCTCGGGCATGATGAGTGACTTATAGAGTGCGGTTTTTTATACGAGAGAGAGTTACTCCCGAACTGCCTACTCAGTCCAAAGTAGCACTTGTTTGCAAGAGTGATTCTGTGTGGGTTTTCTATGCTGATATTTTTATCTGTGATAATGCTGGTTCCCTAGACTGCGGTTATACACGGAAACTTACATCTCCTGTCATAAAAAACAGTCAGCGCATTCGCGAATTGGAACCCAAGTCACTGTTGACAGTTATAAGTTCGGAAATGTGGAGAATTTAGTTTACTAGGTGCTCATTTACACACGGCGATTTGTGTGTAGGCAATTGTTGTTGTCAGCTGTGAACAGCTTTTCAATTTACACAGACGAACGAGAGCACAAAGCGTGTTGCCCGAACACGAGCAACTCGGTGCCCCTCTCCTTTCCTCGTCACGCTCTCTCCNGTGTGTAGGCAATTGTTGTTGTCAGCTGTGAACAGCTTTTCAATTTACACAGACGAA
>NW_016157601.1:242204-243650 GCF_001687245.7 Rhagoletis zephyria | reverse complement strand
TTGCGCAGTTTAGCAGGTAAGTATCTCGACTTTTGGATTGCAGCAAAGACATGGCGCGAGCCATCTTTGATTGAACTGTGGAATCTCNCTTTTGGATTGCAGCAAAGACATGGCGCGAGCCATCTTTGATTGAACTGTGGAATCTCATTGAGAACCACAAAGGTGAGTAAACTGTAAGTATGTACTTGACCAAAATCTTTATTTCCTTTGTTGGTTTGTCTGTAGAATTGTATAATCTCAGAATTCTGTTTGCACAGGTGAGCCAGCGAGATTTCCACATGTTACCTGGATGCATCGACGCTAAGTCTGAAGAGCATTGACCAGAAATATCAGTTTCTGATATTTTGTAGAGGTAAGCTTGGCCTGTGCTCAGTTGGGTCGGATTAATAACCTGAGAAGGTAATTGGCATGATGGAAAACATTCAAATTTGACGACAGGCAACTTCTCGCAATCAGGGAGCAGTTTCACTATGTCGCCAGAGAATGTATTTGGACTCCGTGAGACACCATCTATGTGTTCGAAAAGAGCACGAAATGGAAGTTCATTGAAATGTAGAAGACAAACAACCTACTGTAATAGCCTACCTATTTTTTCTTCTAGTTTCCGAATGAGTCCACCTTTCCAACCTGTAATCGTGTTGGTGCCATCAGCACCGACAACTTCTAGATGTTCCACATCTACTGAATTGTGTTGTAAATGTTCCCATATAGCTTGCATCTCATCCTCAGCTGACCCGGAAGGAGAGGTGATGTGGCCAAAGTAATGAGAACCAGGTTCCGCTACAAAAGAAAAATGTTCCTCTTTGACAGTGTCGCGGTAGTGCTTTTCTCCTTCGCGGACTTGTGTGAGTTTATTGTCTTTGCGGCCGTCAAAATACAGCCCGTATACAGAGTCAATACTTTTGGTGTTTTGAAGCTTAATTCCAACACTTTTTTTGCTCGACTAGTCTTGCATTTTTCAGTGACAAAACTACCCTGATCCTCTGTTATCAAACCTGTTTTTTGGAATCCAGAAGGGCAGATGAAACAATCAAGGCCGTTGCTCTGTCACTTAATCCGAATCTTTGGGCAGCTAAAGCAGTGGTTTCTAATAATAGTGTGGTTTGTTTGATCTTAGAAGATGGAAGAGAAAATTCAGCATCAGCATCGTTTTTGGAAGAAGCTATGTGCGACGCACCGACATTGTTGTCGTCTGTGTGAGTGTCTGGTTGATCTGAATGGTCACGTGTTGTAGCTGATACTTTTCTGGTAAGTTTTGATGTTGAATGACGTTTCGAAAGCTTTTCTTTACGTTCATTTCTCTTTGTAATCTTTTTTGTTTCAGGTAGATCAACACTTCCAATGCGACCGATTCTTCTGGTTCTCTAGTCCAAGAGAAATGGTTGTTCAATGATAGGAACTTTCCTTTTCTTTCTACAATTGCATGAAGAAAAAGAAATGCATTTA
>NW_016157601.1:212817-241127 GCF_001687245.7 Rhagoletis zephyria | reverse complement strand
ATTTTTTCTGAAATTTATTTGTGTTTCTTGCTGTGATCTTAAATTTTAGTCATGGTAAATAAAATCTTAAGAAGTGAGTTGTTTGACATTTGGTGTTGCTGAAACTTATAAAGGACAACAAGGTGTCCGTGATTATGTGATTAGTAAATTGAAAGAAATATCTGATGAAAATGCTCGTTCCGAAGTAAATAAAGTAAATTAAGTAAATGACTTTAGATTCGTAATCAGCAACCCAGAAAATCCCCAGATACCCAGTTACATAGAAATCTACCGATTTTTTTTAAATTTTCGTCCGCCATATTGGATCCGCCACTTTGAATTTTTGGTAAAGGACTTTAGATATGTAATCAGCGACCCAGAAAACCCCCAGATACCCAGTTTCATAGAAATCTACCGAATTTTTTTTAATTTTCGTCCGCCATATTGGATCCGCCATTTTTAATTTTTGATAAGTGACATCAGATTCGTAATCAGCGACTCAAAAATCCCCTAGGTAAGAAGTGGTGTACAGATCCATCAACGAGTATTTGTTTAAATAGTTTCGTCCAGCTAGATTTGCGATCCGAACCACTGTGCAGCGGTCGCCCCTGGGCAATGGCAAACCTCCGAGTGTATTTTTGCCATGAAAAATAGCTTCTCATTAAAATACAATCACTGTACGGAGTCGGCGTAAAACTGTAGGTCCCTCCTCTTTGTTTGACAACATCAAGGCGCACGCCACAAATCGGAGGAGAAGCTCGGCCAAACACTAACATATGTGTAAGCGCCAATCTACTATTATTAGCCGTGTTTTATTTGTCCAGAAATGTAAGCTATTAGCTTATTTTGTATAGAGCACTTACCCAACATAATTATATTGGCTTATGAAAAGCTATCTTGGCTTGTATATTGAACAAGAGGCATTGCCATTCAGCATCAGAAATTTTCTCCTTCAGCCAATCAGAAAAAGGCAAAAACTTACTTTGACACTATTTGTAGTCAAACAACTGTCAAAATTAGGCTAGCATAGGAAATAAGCTAATTTCGTTTTATTTGACCAAGATTTAGCTATTTGCTTGTGATGGTTGAATAAAACATGCCTATTATTATTAAATAACTGCTTCGCATTTTTCCACAACTGGATTGAATAACATTAAGGGTATTCACCAAAGTGAGCAAGTGGCCTGGCAGTCTGTGTAAAAGAGCAGATAAGCTCAAGCAACAACTGTGGTCAATACCTCATCCTTATTCTTCGCAGCAAGAATAGCTCGTTCACTGAGCCAATCGTGATTCCTACAATTGATTTTCTTAATTAAGAAACATTCTTTCGATTAGTTCGATGTTTCTAAGTTACAAAAATTATCAGAAAATAAAATTTGTTTTAATCTCTCATTGACTGGCAGCTTTCTGTTCCCAAAGTCCAGTCTCGTCTGCAGTGTACGTATGTTCGTCTTGCCACAATGTTGACTATTTCAGGCAAGCATTTATCTCGCCCGCTAGCGGTAATCGAAAAACCACAGACAGTGTTTGCGTAAACTCTCCTACGAGCAATATCAATGCATTCCCGAATGGGTGAACGTTTCCACGCAAATCACATCCCAAACAATGAGTTACAACTATTGTAATAATTTTCCCATACCGGATGTTCTGGAAATATTGCACGTGGGAGTTTCGATTATTTATATGTTCAATGGCAGCTTAAGAGTTGAATTAGCGATGCTTCCACCTGGTAGCAATGTCGCAGAAATTCCAGACGAAGCGATAGCTAAGGTTATGTAATTTTTTGATCTAACCGTTGCCAGAATCAATCTGATAAGGAATGTTTTCCTAGCTTCTCCTGGCGCATCCACGAAGAAGGTCCCCCAACTCTGTAATTTATCATTTTCATCTTCTTTTTTGGCACTGTAACCGCATAAGCGATTTTGGTCGAGTTCGACCAAGCACGCCAGTTGTTTATCTCTGCGTCAACTGACGCCAATTGGAAATGCCACGTGAAGCCAAGTCCTTCTCCACTTGGTATTTCCATTACAGTGGGGCCTCCCTCTTCCTCTGCTACCACCAGCAGACTGCGAGATTAATACTTTTAGACCAGAAACGTCGGTTCATAGTCGAAAGATATGCCCAAGCCATCGGAGCCGCTATATTTTCATTCACTTCTTTATGTCCAATTCGCTGTAAAGGTCATTTAACTCATTGTTCCATCGTCTGTGGTACTCCCCATCGCCAACGCGTAGAGGCCTGTAAATCTTCCGTAAGATCTTTCTCCCGAATACTCCAAGAGCTGCCTCATCGAATGTTGTCATTGTCAAAGCTTCTGCGCAATATACCAGCTCGGGTATAATGAGTGACTTATACAGTGTGGTACTTTACTCCCGAATTGCCTACTCAGTCCAAAGTAGTACTTGTTGGCAAGAGTGATTCTGCGTGGGATTTCCATTCTGACATTTTTATCAGCGATAATGCTGGTTCCCTAGTAAACGAAATTCTCCACTTTCTCAAAATTATAACTGTCAACAGTGACGTGGGTGACAAGTCACGAATGCGCTGACTGACAAAAATTTTAAGTTTTCATTAAGTATTTTTTAAACAGAGGGTCAATTCTCGTTCTGCGTTATTGCGGTGTTAATTTTATACTTTTGACTTCACGATAACGCAGAACGGGAATTGACCATCAGATTTCATAGGATAGTTTTATGCTTTCGTTAAGATTTTATCATTTTTTCATTTGTATCAGTAGCTTTTTATAAATTTTTTTCTTTGCGTAATTTGTATACCAACTCCTCGTTGATAATATAATCACTTCATTTCATAAGATGCTGTAAATTCTCGATTCATTTAAACTGTTTGGCTTTTATAAAAGTGGAAACATTTAAAGAAGGTTCCTCTGGTAATGCTTAATAATATACATATGTATTTATTAGAAACTGGCATAAACTTTCCCCGCCAAATTAACTATCGTTGAGTTTTCCCCACAAACAGTTTTAGTGCTTTGAGGTTGAATTCTATTGAAAAGAGCGCGGGCAATTATTTTCTCACATTCAACCATAACCGACCATCACCCACCACCCATCATCACGAACACTTAAGGTAATAATTCCGTATTCGCCATACATTTGTACATATCCATACATAAATAATAATAAATCAAACATATTTGACAAAGGACTAATTTTTCGTTGGTACATTTATTGTATCGGTTTATACGGAAAATACATTGGTGCAACCAACTACAACATACTGAGCTTCCCTCCTTAAAAATGTTTCCAACAGTCATCTTTCTTAAACCTCTTTAATTTGATACCTATATTGTAATAAGTCATTTATTTTATCAATTAAATTGAGTTAGATTTTCAAACAGGTGGTAACCCTCCTCAAACATATTTTCGGCTGTAAACCTTCTTAAACTCTTTAGTTTGGCACCCACATGGCAATATTTCATTTAGTTTATCAATTTAACTGAGTTAAAATTTTCAAATAGGTGGAAACCCTCCTAATGAATATTTCCGACAGTTATCTTTCTTAAGCCTATTTAATTTTAAACCCATATTGCAATATTTCTTTTATTTTATCAATTTAACTGAGTTACAATTTTTAGACAGGTGGCAACCCTCCTCAAACATATTTTGGCTGTAAGCCTTCTTAAAAATCGAAAGTTTGATACCCACATTGCAATATTTCATTTATTTTATCAATTTAACTGAGTTAAAATTTTCGAATAGGTGGCAACCCTCCTCCAAAATATTTCCAACAATAATCTTTCTTAAACGCCTGTAATATGTCATTTATTTTATCAATTTAATTGAGTTAACTTTTAAAACAGGTGGCAAACGTTCTCAACAATATATTTGGCTGTAAGCCTTCTTCAAACTCTTTAGTTTAGCACCCACACGGAAATATTTCACTTACTTTATCAATTTAACTGAGTTAAAATTATCAAATAGGTGGCAACCCTCCTCAAAAGTTTTTCCAGCAGATATCTTTCTTATTCCTATTTAATTTTATACCCATATTGCAATATTTCATTTATTTTATCAATTTAACTAAGATAGAATTTTCAAATAGGTGGCAACCCTCCTCAAAAATATTTCCATCAGTCATCTTTCTTGAACCTCTTTAATCTGATGCCCATATTGTAATATGTCATTTACTTTATCAATTTAGTTGAGTTTAAAATTTTCAAACAGGTGGCAACCCTCCAAGAAAAATGTTTCAAATCGGTCCAGCCAATCTCGAGTTTTGATAACCGTGACATACGAACACAACATTTTTATATATATTAGACATTCTTTTTCATATCGGACACCAAATTTGGTGTCACATTTTTGATTGGCTTCGCATTTTTGTATGGTTTCTATACGTGAAATAAGCTAACACGTGTTCGAGGAATTTTTTTTTTTCGCTTTTTTCTTTGGAGATATCATTTGTCAAAGTTTGCATTTTTTCGTGATTCTGACTAATCATGTACTCTTCAAATCGTTATATCTCGTGTTCTGCCCATCGTAGAGACTTCATCTTAACGTCGTTTTAAAGCTAAAGAACAGGCTGATTATTTCTATATATAGCATTTTCAGTTTAAATTAAACTTTTTTCAAATTAAATGAAACCTTTTTCAGGTTGAGCGAAAGCCTTTTCAGTTAATTGAAACCTTTTTCAGATGAAGCGAAACCTTTTTCAAATTAAATGAAACCTTTTTCAGGTTGAGCGAAAGCCTTTTCAGTTAATTGAAACCTTTTTCAGATGAAGCGAAACCTTTTTCAAATTAAATGAAACCTTTTTCGGATTCAATGATACTTTATTCAAATTAAATGAATCTTTTTTCAGATTCAATGAAACTTTATTCAAACCAAATGAACCTTTTTTCAAATTAAATGAAACTTTATTCAAATTCAGTATTAAACATTTTTAAATTAAGGAACAGGAAATCAACGTAACCTATTAAGAGCCGTTGGCACCATGTCTGGCTAACACTAAAGGCTCTGTTATGCATACTTGGCATTGCTTGAAAGTTGTTACATAAGGAATCTGTTAAACGAGCTTCGCATGTATGCTGTTACCCAACGCACAGCATTACATACGTAGAAGTCTGTTGGTTTTTGATTTCTACGTAAAAACACGTACGTAACAGAGCCTTAACTCCCAGTTACACATCGTTATAGACGTTATCAGGGAGTCGATAACGCCGATTATGATGTTTAACAGGGAGAATATTTTTACTGTTGCTACACGAATTCAAAGCTGTCAACTATTATTTTCTTAATCGAGAAGAGGGAATAAAGTACGAATACTCTCCCTTCTCACTCACTCGCTTAAGCGAAATGTAAAATTTGGGATTTGCATAACAATTGTCTAATTATTTTCTTCTAACTTAAACAAACTCTACGGATTAGAGCACAGTCTAATCACGGCAACATTCAACTTCGGTTCAAGAATAATTTTGACATGTCCCATTTCTCTTTTCCTTTTCACATTATCCTTTACATGTACTCCCGAAAATGGAGATATTTGAAGTTTTATAAAATTAATAAATTATATGATTTGTCTAGTTACCAAAACCCCTCGAAAATCACAACAAACCAACCAACCTACCTAAGCCTTATTTTAAGAAATGAAACTGCCAATTTTGGTCCAATTGGACCGAAACGGCAACACTGTATTCAACATGCCTTGACCGTAATATTACGTTCTCATTGAGCCATTAACGCGAGTTTAACGTTTTGAGTTTATGAACAACTGTCAAGCGTTCACATTGGGGTGTTTAAGAAACTCAGAGTTTAATTTGACATTTTTTGGTTTACTTTTTCTTATTCTCATTTAGTCTGTTCCCGTACTACAGGAGTTAACACACACACACATAAGTCTAGAATACCAACCGTTTAGCTATAAAAAAAAACAAGAAATAAGGATAGATAGAACTTTTTACGCTAATTTCAACCATACCAAAATTATTTGGTGCAAATAAAAACCAAAGCCAATAAAAGAGGTTAAAGTTCAACTTAACTATTTCTTATGTGTTTAATATCTCGGAAACTAGTTAATCGATTAAAAAATTATTGATGCTAGTTTCAACATAATTTAAATGCCTTTTATATATATATATATATAATAAGGTATATACACTAACCAGTTTTAGAACTAATTTTATATAAACTACATTTAAAAATATATATTTTTATTTTATTTTGTTTTTTACTATTTCTGGACTAAAAATATAAAAAGGCATATAAATTATATACATACATGAAAGAAAAATTAATTATCTTTATTTTGACGTCATTAGTTTTTTAATAGGTTATGTTGTTCAGAAGATATTAATATTAAAAAAAATCAGAAAATTTAACTTTAACCATTGATATCTCTTTTTTATTTTAATTTCGCCAGGTAATTTTGGTAGGGTTGAAATCAGCACAAAAAGTTCTGTCGAGCCACATTTTTGGTTTTTGCATCGCTAGATTGTTGATATTCTAGATTTACGTGCACAGAACGACTTCGGACTAATTCTGATTAAATCCTACAGTACGGGAACAGACTAACTGTCGGCAAGTTGGTAGCTAGTTTGGATTATCAAAGACACAAACCGAATCGGGTCAAAAAAAAGGGTTGCATTCGCATAAACTCCAAATAAAAGTGGTGTTTAAGGAGAGTTTAACGAAATTTTTTGTATGGTAAACTCCGAGTTTAAGAGCAGAGTTAAGGCTTAAACTCCAAAATGGCCCATAAACACAAGTTAGTGGCTCATTGTGAATGCCTTATAAGGGAGAGCAACACGTTACAAGTAATTCAAAGTAATCCAAAAAAGAAGTTTCATTTCATTTCAATAAAAAATTGAAAAAAGTTTAATTTAATTTGAATAAAGTTTCATTAAATCTGAAAAAGGTCCTATTTAATTTGAATAAAGTTTCACTGAATCTGAAAAAGGTTACATTTAATTTGAAAAAGGTTTCGCTTAACATGGAAAAGGTTTCATTTAATTTGAAAACGGTTTCGCTTAATTTGAAAATGGTTTCATTTAAACTGAAAATGCTATATAAGATGGTCAAGATTGTCCTAAAGCTAACTTAGCTATTAACAGTTGAATTTTTTGAAGTTGATTTGCATAGTGAAGACCAGTAAATTAGGGATTTAAAATTATACGATCGTATTCTTTGTTTAATTCTCTATAAAAACGTGATTCAAAAAAGTGGAGGTTTTTCAAGAACTATTTTTAAAATATTTTTCTTTATGACGAGATGGTTTATTTTGTGAGAATCAACAATTTTTTGTAATTTTTTTTTCAAACACTTATGTTAAGATATATTTGGTAGGGTGTTGAACATCGGGTTTTTGCAAAAAGTAAAATTTTATTGCGGATTCCGATAGAGTACCTATCCAGATAAAATATTTGTATGGCAAGATTTTTCTTTAAGGCGACAATCCCCTAAATATGGGCGTGGCAATTNAAACAAACTCTATGGATTAGAGCACAGTCTAATCACGGCAACATTCAACTTCGGTTCAAGAATAATTTTGACATGTCCCATTTCTCTTTTCCTTTTCACATTATCCTTTACATGTACTCCCGAAAATGGAGATATTTGAAGTTTTATAAAATTAATAAATTATATGATTTGTCTAGTTACCAAAACCCCTCGAAAATCACAACAAACCAACCAACCTACCTAAGCCTTATTTTAAGAAATGAAACTGCCAATTTTGGTCCAATTGGACCGAAACGGCAACACTGTATTCAACATGCCTTGACCGTAATATTACGTTCTCATTGAGCCATTAACGNTATATAAGATGGTCAAGATTGTCCTAAAGCTAACTTAGCTATTAACAGTTGAATTTTTTGAAGTTGATTTGCATAGTGAAGACCAGTAAATTAGGGATTTAAAATTATACGATCGTATTCTTTGTTTAATTCTCTATAAAAACGTGATTCAAAAAAGTGNTCAAAAAAATAGGCGTTTTTCAAGAACTATTTTTAAAATATTTTTCTTTATGACGAGATGGTTTATTTTGTGAGAATCAACAATTTTTTGTAATTTTTTTTTCAAACACTTATGTTAAGATATATTTGGTAGGGTGTTGAACATCGGGTTTTTGCAAAAAGTAAAATTTTATTGCGGATTCCGATAGAGTACCTATCCAGATAAAATATTTGTATGGCAAGATTTTTCTTTAAGGCGACAATCCCCTAAATATGGGCGTGGCAATTGTANCTATTAACAGTTGAACTTTGTGAAGTTGATTTGCATAGTGAAGACCAGTTAATAAGGGATTTAAAATTATACCATCGTAATCCTTGTTTAATTCTCTATAAAAAACGTGGTTCAAAAAAATGGGGGGCTTTCAAGAACTATTTTTCTTTATGATGAGATGGTTTATTTTGTGAGAATCAACAATTTTTTATAATTTGTTTTCCAAAACTTATGTTGAGATATATTTAGTAAGGTGTTAAACATCGAGTTTTTGCAAGAATTTATATTTTATTGCAGATGCCGATTGAATACCTATCCAGGTATAATATTTGTACGGCAAGATTTTTCTTTAAGGCGACAAACCCCTAAAAAGGGCGTTGCAGTTGTAGGCAGAATATCGCTTCGTTAACAACATTTGTTCCACAACTTTTTCAATCAAAGAATATTCCAGAAATGGGCGTGGCTATATTAAAACCAAAGTTAAAAAATTTGACTTTATTGTGGATTTCGCCAGAATATCTATATGGATTGAAAATGTTGTGGAACAAATATTGTTAACGAAGCGATATTCTGCCGAAATCCGCGATAAAATCTGCGTTTTGTTAATTTTAGTCCTGCAATTGCCACGCCCATTTCTAGGGGTTTGTCGCCTTAAAGAAAAATCTTGCCATACAAATATTTTATCTGGATAGGTACTCTATCGGAATCCGCAATAAAATTTTACTTTTTGCAAAAACCCGATGTTTAACACCCTACCAAATATATCTTAACATAAGTGTTTGAAAAAAAAATTACAAAAAATTGTTGATTCTCACAAAATAAACCATCTCGTCATAAAGAAAAATATTTTAAAAATAGTTCTTGAAAAACGCCTATTTTTTTGAACCACGTTAATTAAACAAGGATTACAATGGTATAATTTTAACTCCCTAATTTACTGGTCTTCACTATGCAAATCAACTTCAAAAAGTTTAACTGTTAATAGCTAAGTTAGCTTTAGGACAATCTTGACCATCTTATATATAAGCCGTCATCGATTCGCCACTTCTCGCTCGCTATGTTTGAGTTCCGGTCGCTTAAAGAAGACTTTTGCATGTGAAAGCAACAACGAAGTTAGCTAGCACGGATAGACGATAGCGAGTTTGGTTATACCTCATTGAGTTCGATGAGGCTATAGAAATGTTAAGCCCGTTTCTTAGCTTTAAAATGACGTTCTCTACTATCAGACGAACCCGAGATATAACGATTTGAAGAAGTACATGATTAGTCAGAATCACGAAAAACTGCAAACTTTGACAGATCATACCTCCGAAGAAAAAAAGAAAAAAATTCCTCTAACACGTGTTAGCTTATTTCATGTATAGAACCCACAAAAAAAAATTTAAGCGAATCGGAGGCATGACATAATATTTTTTACGAAATCCGTCCAACTTAAAAAAGAATGTCTCATATAGATTGACAGCCAAAAGCACGCTTCGCTTTAATCACCTTTTCTATGGCCGGATTGCAAAATTCTAGTAGGGGTTCTTACGGGACACTGTCTCCCACCGTCTCACGCGTTCAAAAAAGCATTTCCACACAGTGAAGAATGTATGGCAGATTTTGGAAGATCGGGACTGAGCTACTAACCTCTTCTTACTTCTAATAACTGAAATAAATAGCAGATCAAAGCACAACATATTTCTAAAATTCGCTAAAATATGACTCATGACTATAGGCCTCTATTTTCTTGGTAACACTAAACTAATTGTATATGTGAGATCGTACGGACCAGCTAAACCTTTATATCTCGTCCAAAAATCAACGTTGTATCGTACGGGGCTATATATCCAGGCGGAATAAATATATTTATATTTATGCATTAAAATATTGAAACCAATTCCATTTTTACCCAATGGTTCTATTTTTTTCATATGTTGATTACAAGTAGCAAAAATGTATGTATGTATGTAGGTATGTATGCACTGAGAGAAAAATCAACCAAAAATTGGTTAATATTACCAAATACAAACTTGAAAAGAAATCAACGTGATTTTTGGTTAATATTAACAATGCCTTGGTTGATATTTTCAACAATGATTTGGTAATATTAACCACAATTTTGTTTACATTAACCAAACTTTTGGTTGGCGATTTTTCATTTGAATACGTTTACGCTCTGCACTTCACAGGTGCTTTTTCATAATTCGGAGATATAAAACAAAACTTTTTATAATTATATTAATACGTTGCCTCTGGCGGGATTCGCAAATAAAAGCAAGCATCTCTACACACTCAGCTACAGCCCCTTTATAAATTTGTCTTTAAATGTTTAACTTGAATCAATTTTCTTCGTCGCTTGATTTGCTTCTGCACTATGCCTTTTCGTAATAAAAAAACCAAAAACAGAAAAAAAATATAAAAATTATGTGTTGCCGCTGACGGCATTCATACTGCTGGAAGCCAACAAATAACAGCAAGCACCTCTGCTCGTTCAGCCACTGTCATACAAATTCTCAAATGTTCAACTTGAATCACATTTCTTACAATCGGCTTATTGACCATGAAAAAATCAAACCATAACTTAGTTGAAAAACCCATTATGCTTTTGGCTTAGTGTGTGGAAAGCTCAAAAACATATTCATATTCATTAAAAATATTGTCATATATATTCATTCAATTTGTTTTACAACGTTTGAAACTAGCTTTGTCGATACTCATATCAACACACCTATTAATTTAAGTTCAGTAAAATTTAAAGGCAATCACATTCACTCAATTCGAATATGAATGATTCATTTGTTGTTGATTCATGCAGATGTCTAGTGCGTATACAGGTGAGTGCGAAAGGTGACCATTGGACTTATTCACTTTCAGAAAGTTTACATTATTAAAAATTCCCTACATATCAAATTAGCAAATTACAAACACGCTACTTACATATTTCCTTTTTTTTGCCAATTTTACGGCTCTATTCTGTATCAGTGACAAATTCTTGTCACAGTTTTTATTAGGGAAAAATATATGAAAAACTTTAAATTTGTCAGTACAAATTTTTTTGTCACCGATAAATAATTGGGCTACTATGGTAGCGTAGTAATGTTTATTTCAATAGAGTTATTGAGCTTTGTCGGCCGCTGTGGTGTAGTGGTAAGCAGTGCGCGCTTTCACTCATCAACACCTGGGTTCAAGCCCTGGTCAAAGCAGCATCCGAAAAAAATATAGAAAAAAGGTTTTTTCTTAACAGCGGTCGTCCCTCGGCAGGCAATGGCAAACCTCCGAGTGTATTTCTGCCATGAAAAACAGCTTCTCATTAAAATACAATCGCCGTTCGGAGTCGGCGTAAAACTGTAGGTCCCTCCGCTTTGTGTGACAACATCAAGGCGCACGTCACAAGTCGGAGGTGAAGCTCGGCCAAACAGTAACATATGTGTAAGCGCCAATCTATTATTATTATTATTGAGCTTTGTACTACGATTTGCGTGTTACCAAAAATGGAAAAACAACAAAGTCTAAGCGTCGGAAGTTATAGCTGCTATTTCGGTGGTGCACCACATATCCCCATTCGACTTCTTTTTCTAGACCGCATCATCGATGTGCAAAGTCAGAAGCGCTAACCACTGAGCTGTGCACACCCCGTAAACTCTTGTTGCTAATCCATTTCCTTATTCAACATGCTACTATCAAGTGCAGCTGATTCGAAGCTATTTCAGCTTGACAGCGTGGTTGTTATTGTTAATTCCATACATTATTGACAGGGAACGGATTTTATGGAAATTGCCTTGTTTTCTGTTAAAGAGATTGAGTATATTCGATTAAGAATGTCCACGATTTACCTTTCCCTGATTCCATATATGCACAAGTGATGTTGCCTTTTTTAAGATATTTGCCTTTTTTGCCTATTGTACCTTTAAAAAAGTGATTATAGCGAGCAAAAAGCTCTTACTCCTGATAATAAAAAAAGTTTCAAACGTTCCATATTTAAATTGGGCGCCACTTGTATCAATTCACGTCGAGCGCACGTTTAGTACATTCAAGGCTGTGGTAAAGGCGGTTATGTTACAAAAAAAGCAAGTTGTAAATGAAGAAAGGCGATGGACAAATAAAGAAGTAATAATTGATCATATGAAAATGCGCAAACATTTTTTTATGAAAAATGAGCAGGAAGAATGTTACTCATACGCCATGTAAACCGGAAAATTTCCTGAAAACTTATCCATAAAATAAAAAATTAATTCGAGTTTCGGAATCAGCGAGCAATTCTATATAAGAGTTGGATATGTAGTGGCGTCCGTTAAACATTTTTCTGTAAACCAGTGTTATTTTTCAGTTTTTGTCTTTTATAGTGCCTTCTTTTGCCGTTTGCTATTTCTAGCGCCTTTTCCTGCCTATTTCGCTAATTTATTTTGCCTTTTCCAGCCTATTTGGTTACTTTATATTGCCTTTTTATAGGTTTTTAGTTCCTAAAAATCAGTTCCCTGATTATAGAATAGTTTTAGGCAGGCTCATTCCAAACTATGTATTTAATTTTTGTCAATTTGAATTAATACGCCATAATACAATTGAAAAAAAATAACACTGGATCACAAATTTCAGTTTTGTTTTTGTTCTCCAGACGCCAATATCCAATTCCTATATAGAATTGCTCGGTGATTCCGAAAATCGAGTTAATTTTTTTTCTATGTATACGTTTTCGAAATATTTGCCATTTATTTAAAAAAAAATAGTGGTTTCACGTAATCACGTAAATCTTACGCACCAACTAAACAATCGTAATAAGGCGAATGAAAGCCAATGAAATTCTCCATAAACCGTATAAACACCAATTTTCGATAGGACTTATAGTTTTTGAGAAACTCAATAGTAACTCCAGATTTTTTGTTTTTTTGATAAAAAAAAAAATAAGATTTTAACAGGGGAAAAATAAACAATAACGACTGTTTTTTTTTGTTAATTAGTTTCTCAGAAACGCCATAAAACAATTGAAAAAAAAATAACACTGGATCACAAATTTCAGTTTTGTTTTTGTTCTCCAGACGCCAATATCCAATTCCTATATAGAATTGCTCCGTGATTCCGAAAATCGAGTTAATTTTTTTTCTATGTATACGTTTTCGAAATATTTGCCATTTATTTCAAAAAAAAGAGTGGTTTCACGTAATCACGTAAATCTTACGCACCAACTAAACAATCGTAATAAGGCGAAAGAAAGCCAACGAAATTCTCCAAAAACCGTATAAACACCAATTTTCGATAGGACTTATAGTTTTTGAGAAACTCAATAGTAACTCCAGATTTTTTGTTTTTTTGATCAAAAAAAAATCAAATTTTAACAGGGGAAAAATAAACAATAACGACTGTTTTTTTTTTTGTTAATTAGTTTCTCAGAAACTATCAGGCCTATCGATGTATATACCGAGGAATTCTACATAGGAATTGGATAGTGGCATCCATTGAAAATTTTTGCTGTAAACCTGTGTAATTAGTTTGGTATAAACCTGACTATTTAATTTTCCCAAACTATTGAATTTTTGTTAATTTTAATTAATACGCCACAATAAAATTTACAAAAAAATAAATAGTTTGGGATGAGTTTGCCTAAAACTATACAATATTTGTAATTAATGCATAGAATTAACAATAACAACCACGCTGTCAAGTTAAAATAGCGGCGAATCAGCTGCTCTTGATAGTAGTAGGTTGAATAACTTTGCCTGTGCACATCGATGATGCGGGTTCGATTTCTGCTTAAGTATAGAAAAAAAGGCTGATGAGTAAATGTGGTAATGTCCGAAATAGCAGCTATAGCTTCTACCGTTTAGACTTTGTTGTTTTTTCAATTTTTTCTAACAAACAAATTATGGTACAAAGCTCAATAGCACTGAGGTTTTTCACGCTTGCCTTTTGTGGTTATGTGGTTATATTTTTTATTCAGTTTACAACAATAAAATACACTACACAATAATAATTTTTAACCATATAACCTTTATCAGGCAAGCGTGAACAACCTTACTATTGTAACACATTTTCGTTTCAGCTTATTTTTACATACATATAATATAGTTACAACTCAAGTTAAATTCCTTTCTGTTTTTTTTTTTGATTGTCGTTGAACTAGATTTTTTTTAACACGCTCAATGTCGGATAAAAATATCAAGAAATCCCGGCTGGCAACCTGTCAACAAAGGGTCATCAACTTTCGAGCGTTGCCAAGCCGAAGTATATTTCGCTAACTGAAAAAAAGTACTATTATTCTAGACCTACCGCTGTGTGACGTTTCAAAAGGGGTAATTTTGACGCAACCTGGAAAGAACGCGGATGAAGGGCATCAACGTTTGTGGACGCCGAATTGGAGGCAAGTTTAGACGGGCACGTGCCAAAGCCAGGAATAATTCAAGGCTGTGACTCAGAAATATATTTCATTGCAACTGAACCAATGGCTTTCAGAAAGTCGGAAACTGGGTTCCTAGCGAACTCAAACAAGATACATATGTTTGTATATCAAACGGCGCACATAGGGGTATTTGGCCGATTTATGCGGCCAAAATTATTTTTATGAATATTTCAACTCGAAATGCTCAAAAAATACGTGTTTTGACATATAGAATAGCAAATGTTTAAAATCAAGTAAATAGAAGGGACGACGTTCAATTATTCTATCAAAACTAAGAAAATAAAGTTGCTTAACGTTTGACATCGATAGACCCTACATTAACAGAGTTGCCATCTGTTAAAAATTTTTCTTCAATAAGTTAAATGAATTGCTGAAATATGGTATCAATGGAAATGGGTTTGAAAGGCTTTATCACTAAGCAACCTCCCAGCGTTTCCACCGTTCTAAAAAAGCAAATTTAACTTTAGTTTAGGGAATTAGATAATTCAAATATTTATCACAGTACAGATGAGAAAATGTAATAAAACTACATTTTTGTAATAATAATAGTAATATAACAGTCTTATTTATTGTTAAGAGAATGTTATATGTTTAACTTTATTAAGTGAGATGTATATTTGTGGGCATGAGTGGGCGGCGCCACTCCCATTATCCAAAAAAAATATAATAATCTAATTTAATGCTAAGAGGTTATTCCAAGAATCGATTTTGAGTGAACTAGCTTCAGTTGTTACTGATTTATCGCAGTTTTCGTGTTTCTGTAAATTAACGTTATATTGTATACCCAAACCTCCTTCTTTAATTCTCACTTATATAAAGCCAATGTAAAGGTAAATAAATGTTTATTCCGATATACATAACATAGTTTGGTTCGCCTTACATTCCCGCAGATTTCTATCAACAGGACCGAAAGGTCCTGGAAAACATGACTTTTGCTTATATCTCGTGAACTATGTTTTTTTTTTATTAAATGGATTCATATTCTGGTTCGGAGGCCTGAAATTCATCTAAAAACTTTATTTTTAGTGTTAAAATGGATCTAAAGTAGTGGTACTGTATACTAGTTGCGTTTTTATATTTTTCTTTAATACATTTTCTAAGCAAAGAAATACCATTTATCTGCCATTTTCTGCGGGCAATCTTTTCACACTACATTAGCCAAATTTCTAATCTTTCAACTGAACAAAGAATAATAACGCGATCTCTGCCGGGCATGTAAGAAATTCCATAATATTCAACGAAAATTAAAAAAAAGTACTCGTTATATTTAAATTGAACTTTTGCTAACAAAATTATTAACAAAATTTAACACTTAAATGCATTATTATATTTTGTTTTCGGGTCCATCACTACTTTTTAAGAATACAGTGCAGAAATCAAACTATTAACTTAAAACCGTCACGATCTTTCTAGAGAGCGAAAATGTATTTAAAAGCAGCGTTATAATATTCTGTTTCCGGTCAACGGTGAACGTTCGCTGTGCAAGTTAGAAAATGGAGGGGGGCTGGGAAATGTTATTTGGAATGTTCTCTATCGAATGTGACTAATTTTTTAAGTTTTCTTCAAAATTTTGTCAAATTGGTTTATGGCCGCCTAAATCGTTCAAATACCACTATGTGCGGCGTTTTCCAAATGCTCCTTCAACGATACAAAGCGAAGTAGATTTTGCATTGGATTGTCACCGGCGATGAAAATTGCTCTGCATTTTGAGAGACCGGAAGCGAATTCTGTATCACGAGCTCTGTAAAGTGATCAGAAGATCGACCGGCGATTCTGAAAAAACGGCCGGAATTAGCAACCATACATCAGTCATTAATCTTCTACCATGACAATGCTCGGCCGCATGCCGCACAAGTGGTCAGAACTTATCTCGATGGTACCGGATGAGAAGTCCTAATCGACCCGACTTACAGCTCAGACCTTGCACAATCAGACTACCATTTATCCCGGTCGATGCAAACGCCCTTTCGGGAGTAGGCTTCACTTCATTTGAAGGAAATCCAAAGGTCAAAGGTAGCGATCAGTGTTGCCAGAACTTTTTGAATCAATCGGCTAAATTGGCAAAAAAAAACCGGCTAAAAACAGCTAAACTGTTTCAACTCAATTTCACATGTTTTATTTAAATAAATCACAAGTAGAAAGACTAGTTCTTGGAGAAAAAATTTTTGCAGCAAGAATTTGCAATTAGGAAAAGCATATGATTGTGTCAAATGTTGGATTTTTTATCAAAGATAATTTGAATAAACAAGTTCGTTAAATTTTAAAATTTACAAACTCGAGCGATTTTAAAATGAAAAAATGAAAATACTTGTTTACTTAATTATTTTACTTAATTCCAATGATTTTAAAGCTACTCGGCTGAAAAAACTGTATTCGTAATCGGAACCAGAGTCGATATAGGAAACCCGACAGTTACTACGAAAAAGAAATCGAAACGTATGTTGAAGAAAGTCGGACTAACAAGAAATATACATGTATATCCTGTTTTTTGCCCCTTTGAAGGAATTTTGAAAGTTCTATACAAATTATGTTTGAAATGCAACTGTGGACACTAGCTGACAGGGAAGCTTGCCAATTCCTGCAAATTTGCGTTCCTGCAGAAATTTGCAAGTTTCTCTACTTCAGAGAGAATTTGGGAGCATTTTTTCTTACTATCTGATATTTTGAGTGATAATTCTCGCTGGATTTTCGACGAACAAACCTATTGTCTTCCCAGAGAGTTTTGCTTACACAGAAATTTGTGCTCCTCTATTTTCATTTCGACGCATTTTAGTGTTGATTCTTTTAATTCAAGTTGGCCTTCGGTTTTTGGAATGCAAATAAGTTCTCAGAATTTTTTTTTTAAATACATATGTATGTGTACATCTTCTTCTTCTTTTTTTGGTGCTGTAACCGCCTAAGTGATTTTGGCCGAGTTCAGCAAAGCATGCCACTCGGTTCTCTTCTGTGCCAACTGACGCCAATTGGAAACGCCAAGTGAAGCCAAGTCCTTCTCCACCTAATCTTTCCATCCCAGTGGGGACCTCCCTCTTCCTCTGCTACCACCAGCGGATTCCGAGTTGAATACTTTCAGAGCTGGAGCATCGGTGTCCATTCGAACGATATGGCCAAGCCAGCGGAGCCGCTGTATTTTAATTCGCTGCACTATGTCCATGTCGTTTTAAAGCTCATACAGCTCATCGTTCCATCGCCTGCGGTACTCGCCGTCGCCAACCCGTAAAGGCCCGTAAATCTTCCACAAAAACTTTTTCTCCAAGAGCCGCCTCATCGGATGTTGTCATTGTCCATGCTTCTGCGCCATATACCAGCACGGGCATGATGAGTGACTTATAGAGCGTGGTTTTCGTACGTCGANGATTTTGGCCGAGTTCAGCAAAGCACGCCAGTCGTTTCTCCTCTGTGCCAACTGACGCCAATTGGAAACGCCAAGTGAAGCCAAGTCCTTCTCCACCTAATCTTTCCATCCCAGTGGGGATCTCCCTCTTCCTCTGCTACCACCAGCGGGTTCCGAGTTGAATACTTTCAGAGCTGGAGCGTCGGTGTCCATTCGAACGACATGACCAAGCCAGCGGAGCCGCTGTATTTTAATTCGCTGCACTATGTCCATGTCGTTTTAAAGCTCATACAGCTCATCGTTCCATCGCCTGCGGTACTCGCCGTCGCCAACCCGTAAAGGCCCGTAAATCTTCCACAAAAACTTTTTCTCCAAGAGCCGCCTCATCGGATGTTGTCATTGTCCATGCTTCTGCGCCATATACCAGCACGGGCATGATGAGTGACTTATAGAGCGTGGTTTTCGTACGTCGAGAGAGGACTTTACTCCTGAATTGCCTACTCAGTCCAAAGTAGCACTGGCAAGAGCGATTCTGCGTTGGATTGCAATGCTGACATTATTATCGGTGTTAATGCTGGTTCCCAAGTAAAAGAATTTCTCTACTTTCTCGAAATTGTAACTGTCAACAGTGACGTGGGTGCCAAGGCACGAATGTGCTGACTGTTTGTTTGAAGACAGGAGATACTTCATGTACATAGTACTTGAAAATATCATTTTCCCCCTTACCTTAAACCTTTAAGCGTGGGCAACAATGATGTTTTGTAATTAAGGCAGAATTGAATATGCGTTATCTGGGAAGACAATACCTGTAATACTTATTCTATGTGTTGGCGCTATATCCCCACAAACGCATGTTAAGCAAACAGTGAAACAATTCGTTATTTTCTAAGTTTGCGAATAAAAATTCACACTTAAATTCAAGATGTTCATAATAAACACTTTCTGAAGAAAATCCCCGCTACGGGGAGCGAAATCGGTCCAATTTTATACAACCCTGCTATTTCTAAGAGATTTTGGATCGCTTAGTCGAAATTGGAATTTATATATATTTGAATTTTAAGAACACAAGGCAAATAGCAATATCGGCTAAAAACGGATAGTTTTTTTTTACAAAACGGCTAACAAATCGGCTGCCGGCTAAACCGAAATTTCTCCGGCTGTTTGCTATCGCAACCCGCTAAATCTAGCCGGAAAACGGCTGAAAAGGCAACACTGGTAGCGATGGACTATACTTACAATATAAACGTTGTACCGATGTTGCGCAACACAGTTTCAAATGCAGAAAAAAATGTAAAACTTACCTGTATAGATACGATATATATATACAGTGACGAGCAAAACTGTAACATGGTGTAACACTTTTTAATTCAGCCATCGCTATATTTCCAAGTTCTAAAGACTTTCATCCTTTTGTTGTATATTCTTGTTGGTACATCCCTACTCCCTCTCTCATAACGATTTGAAGTCAATACAACAACAATAAAAAAACCAGCAGACAAAAATGTAAATTAAGGCAGATGTTACAGTTTTGCACTCACTCTCAGTTTTGCATTTGACAGTTATATCTTACTTAGTTGGAAGTCAGATGACTTTTTTCTGTATTGTAATTTATTGAAGAAGTGATCACCAGTAAATAATATAGTTAATCACACTCTAAAAAATGTGTGTTTAAATTTGCGCATATTAAGATAGGTAACCAGTTTCCTCTCTTAATGAATGCAAATTTACACATTGCTTGCTTAGTTTTACTTATCATATGTGTGGCGTAGAACAAATTTCAAATTTGTTTTTGGAGTTTTAAACATTTATTGTTCACCTTTTCATAATTTACACATAAAATGTTTAAAATTTCCTCTAAAAAATTTTCGTTTAAATTTACGCATATAAAGAGAGGTAACCAGTTTCCTCTCCTAGTGTGTGCAAAATTAAACACTGTCTGTTTACTTTTACATATCAAATTTGTCACGTAGCGCACACAAGGGTTGGGTTTTGGGGTTAAATTTATTATGATTTAAGAAATTTTGATAGAAAAAATTTTTTTTTCCATTTCTTGTGCGTCATTTTGTAATAATTTTTCTTTTTTCTTGAAAGCTCTTTAAAGTTTAACTGCGAATGAAAACATTGTCCTAAAAATATGCAATGCATGCTCACTTACTGTTACTTTTTACACTTTACAGCCTAAAAAAGTTTACCACTGATATGTACTTAACAAGCATTCGAAGATTTAATTTGCTAACTTGGAATTCGTTCCACCAAAATGAGTTACATGATAGAAACACAAGTTCAGCTGAATTTTCGTTATTCGAAGTATTAAAAAATGAGAAACCAGAAATCGACGAAAATGAATAAAAAAGTGTAAAAATTTTGTAAAATTATTTAATTTATTTATATTAAAATTCTTTTGTAAAATTTTGTATTACTTTTGAAAGTTGAGTGCATCTTTAACCATTAATTTTTTCGTGATTTAATGATCGGATCTAAACCAAATTACGGGACGACCTTTAAGGTACTATCTTTCCGGTAAAAAAATCGGTTCACGCAGCGCAAAGTTATGCGGTGGAATAAATAAAAGAAGCAAAAATACTCCGAAGAATTGATAACCTCCCCTTTTTTTAAGCCGGTTGAAAATGTCTGAGTTCTTTGTAAATTTTATGTAAATAAAATGCAATTTATGAAACTTTAAAAAGTTTATTTTTTTATTTCATTCTGTACATAAAACTTGCATAAATGTATTTTAAAGAGCGAATTTTCAGTATTTTCTGATGATATATATTTAGAAGTATAAATCCTTCCCCCCAAAAATATATTCCTGCGTGCGCCTCTGGTACTCAGTATTTATTATTTGTAAAAAATATATTTTTACTTTCAAAATGTTTGTAATTTTAAACATTTCATGTGTATATTTATGTGTATATTTTAAACAACTCGTGTTCAAAATCAAATCTTCAACATCTTGTGCGTATACTTGAACACATTCTGGTTGAAAAATAAACACTTTTCAGTAGTAGTTTTACATGCACTTTTTAGAGTGCAGGAACCATAAATGTAAATAATAGATTTACTGCGGCAAGGCGGGACCGCACGAAAAGTGGCAAACAATTTTGGAATTTGCTACTTGAAAATGTTAAGACTGAGAAAAAATATAGCCTGAAGTGTTCCCAAGGACAAAGGAGGTCTGTCAAAAAATATTACGGTACGATATCTTGTGAACTTAGCAGCAAGTAGCGATGCAGGCACTATTACAGAAGCGCTTAGGTATTAAAATTTAATGCAAATCAATAGACAGCGAGGCGAAGAATTTCCAAATTGAGCGCAAAGGCATCATAAAGAAGAAAAAAGCAAATTTGATCATAATACATGTGCGAGTGTGGCAGCATTTCGCTGCATCGCACGAAAACCGAACCGTTGCCTATTGGGATATGTTACGCCATTCAGAATGCAGTAAAAAACATATTTTTAAGTTTAAATTGAAAGTTATTTGGTCTGACAAGACTAAATTAATCGCTTTCAATCAGATGGCCGGGCATGGTATTGGATCAAAGACCCAAATTAAGCCCATGCGCATCATGTAAGGCAAACTGTGAATCACAGTGGTCGGTCAATAATAGTTTGGGGTTGTATTTAAAAAATTTTGTTTGTCCGTTAGTACGTATTATGCGTAAGGAACTGTATCTGTTCATATTTCAACATAATTTGCAAGATGTAGTCGACAAAATGAGAGTTTCTGCTGAAAAATCACTCAAAACACACTGCATATGTTCGCAAAGCCTGGATACAAAAGCAAAAATTTGCTAACTTGAAATGACCTCTAAAAGCACTGCTTAATAAGTATCAAAGTCCGTAAAATCGAGTACATGAGCTGTGAAAGCAAACTAAGGATATACCTCCAGAATTTTTACAAAGATACAAATAAGGTATGCCAAATCGAATCCAGGAACTGAAACAAGCAAAAGAGTACTGAACATTGTGTTAGTAGTTCTTTTTTTCGTGAAAATTGTTAAAAAGTTATTAAAAATGTATGAGTGCAAAACTGTAACATCTGCCTTAATTTACATTTTTGTCTGCTGGTTTTTTTATTGTTGTTGTATTGACTTCAAATCATTATGAGAGAGGGAGTAGGGATGTAACAACAAGAATATACAACAAAAGTATGAAAGTCGTTAGAACTTGGAAAGATAGCGATGGCTGTAGTAAAAAGTGTTACACCATGTTACAGTTTTGCCCGTTACTGTACATATTTACAAATGAAAAAGTTTACAAACGTTTTGTTTCTCAAACTTACTTAAAGCGAAACGGCAAGTAGTTTCCGGTCTCTTCTTCATCCTCCAGTTTAATAGGTTCACTTTTTGCAGGGCGACTGAACGGCGTGACTGTGGGCGGGCTTGTACTGTGACGCGGGAGTCCGATAGGGCGGTGTGATGTGGAAGTGTGAGAAATACTTAGAACATGTGATTCTCTACTTTTCGAAGGAAAACTGTCACATCTGCCACGTCCAAGATTATTGTTTTCTGCAAATTAAAATTCAACTTTAAATATAAAAATGTATTAATTTGTTTGTGAAAACTTAACAAAAACAGATGTTATAATCGAGAAAAATTTACGCAGTGTTCAAGTACCTACATAGCTACTCATTATGGTGGAGCGATAATACAATATGGGAATTTCTTTTGTAATGGAACAGCAATTAAAAGTTGACTTAATAAGAGTTAACAAAAACCATAAAATATTATATTCTTACGATTACATCAAAATGCAACGCCGATGCCGATATAGGGAGTCCACGCTACCACGGTTGCCACTTTGGTACATTTGTACCAAATATGAGTATTTTTTCTAGGGTTGGGTACGTAATGCTGTATGATACAATATTCTGTTTACAAAATGCTGTATACAAAATTCTGTATTTCAGAATTCTGAATTATAGAATTCTGTATACGAAATTCTGTATTTCAAAATTCTGTAAAAAATATTCTGTATTGCCGAAATGCTGTATTGACGAAATTCTGTATTGACGAAATTTTGTATTGACAAAATTCTGTATTGACGAAATGCTGTAAGTAAATGATAAGAAATTCAACAAATTTTATAAAAAAAGTTTGTTGAATTTCTTATCATTTACTTACAGCATTTCGTCAATACAGAATTTTGTCAATACAAAATTTCGTCAATACAGAACAACTAATCGGTTTTGTTTTTATTTCTGTTCGTCTTTGTTTTGTTTTTCACTTCATTTTAATTGATTTCGTTGAAGTTGTTGTTGTCAACTAAGCAATGCAGTTGTACCATTCCAAACAAAATTCCAATGCAGTGAAGCCCCGAAAGTAGTATGTACTTATTTGTAAATCAAAGTTAATGAACACTACGCTGCAATGATAACAGTTGTTGGGGTAGACTGTATTTTCGTTGCTGTACAATATTTTTCTTTGTCTAATGTCTATCATTGTCGTAAGAATTGTGAAAGCAACTAAAGCACGTGTCGTTTTTGATTTTTGTTTTTTCACTAAAATATTTATTCGTCATGTCACAAATAGAAATTATAACTTCTAATAAAGGAGGAAAGAAGTTGTTCTTAGACGGCTATTGTTATTATTTTGAAAGAAAAACCCAAATGGAAACTTTTAATTGGGCGTGTTGTAAAAGAATACAAAATAACTGCAAATCCAGAATTGTAACAAAGGTGTTGGCGAACAATCACGTCATTGTTAAACAACCCGCGGACCATTGCCTCGAACCAGCTCCCAATGATTTACCAATTGCAAAAATTAATAATAAAGTAAAGCGCATGGCTCGAAGAAGTCACTTAGCGCCAAGTCAGAAAATACAAAAAACTACAGTGGAAGCAGAGCAGAGCTACCGGGACTATTTACCATCCAAAAATGCCCAAAAGGCCAGAATTCGAAGATCAAGGCATGAAGCACCTCATTTTCGGGAACCAAAACTTTTGGAGGACATAGATATTCCTTTAAATTTATATACTCTGGAAGGAGAATTATTTATATTGGCGGAAAAGTTCACTGAGCGGAATGAATGCGTAATTATTTGTGGTACGAAGTCGTCTTTAAACTTTTTGAGTCAGAGTTCTTGCTGGATTGTGGACGGAACATTTCAAGTTACCCCGAAAATAATGAGACAGCTGTTTTCAATTCATGCCATAGTGGAAGGTGAAACATTTCCCCTCGTGTTTTGCCTTATGAGCCGCAAGTCCAAAGAATTATACGAGGTTTTATTTGAAGAATTGTTCCGAATCACATCAGAGTACGGCCTAAATCTTCAACCCGAAATAATTAGGCCGAAATAATTTGGGCCTTTTTTGTTTGTTTTGGGCCTTTTGGATTTATTACAATTTTTTTGTGGAGGGTTTTGCGCGGTTTCTTCTATATAACGCATAATCAAAATTTATTTTTATATCGAAGAAAATATATATTCAAAAATCTATTTTTATATGGAAGAAATTGCGCCACACCCTGCACAAAAAAAATTCTAAAAAATCAACGGTAATTTTTAACGACGTGAAACTTGCACTTTTTGATAGATATTTTTTTAATTTTTATGCACTTTACATAAAGTATGAAGCTTTGATATATATGGATTATATTATAGAATGAACTATATTTTCATAAATAACACAAGCTTACAAAAAAAAAGTATCTGCATATTGAACCAAACCTCTATATCGACACGCTGAATGCGAAGCCGAGATCTGAAAAATATTTGATTCTTCAAAGTTATCTAGAGGTCATGCCAAGGTTAAATTCAGAAGAATTGTATTGAATTTTGAGGTTTTTCAACGACCTCGAACTTGACGTGATGGAGACTAACTGACCTCGGATTCGTATTCAGGGCGTCGAATACTATAGGGATATAGAGGTTTGGTTCAATATGCACACTTTTTTTTTTTGTAAACCTGTGTAATTAATGTAACAAGTTTTTCATTAAAATAATTGTAAATATTATATTAGTACAAGGTATACACTAACATTTGACACTGCCTGCATAAGCACAAATGCAAACAAATATGTAGAGAAAATTTATTTTTTAAACGAATTGATAATATTTCAATTTTTGTTAACGTTCAATATTATATTTATAAACTATATATATAACCTAACAGGCCATGGGTGCCACGGCCCTTTTACCAATTGCTCAAATTTTTCTATGACTAAGCAATTGATTTCATATACTTTATACCATATTCGAGTACTCTGCCATGAACACATCCAAAGATATGCAATATGAAAAATTCGGTTTGAATGAGAGATGCACGCCCTTTTTCCAAAAGCCCAAACCTTTCCTCATGACTATGCGATTGATTTTATATATCTCCATACCAAATTCCAGGACTCTATCATGAACACTTCCATAGACATTTTTTTTTTTTAATTATACTTGCATTTATTTGTTGGATCTGCTTATTTTACATCTATTCAGCCTAATAACAAGTTTAAAAATCTAAAAATCTTACGTCTAATTTCCATAGAAATGCAGTGTGAAAAATTCGGTTTGTATGGGAGATGCCACGCCCCTTTTTCCAATAGCCCCAAGTTTTCTTCATGACTATGCGACTGATTTCACATATTTTGTACATACCAAGTTCCAGTACTCTACTATGAACACTTCAAGAGATATGCAGTGTGAAAAATTCGGTTTGTATGGGAGGTGCCACGCTTATTTTTCCAGTGGGCCCAATTTTTCTTCATGACCATGTGATTGATTTTATATATCTCCATACCAAATTTCAGTACTCTACCACGAACATTTCCAGAGATATGCAGTACGAAAAATTTGGTTTGTATGGGAGGTGCCACGCCCCTTTTTCCAATAACCGAAACTTTTCTCCATGAGTATGCGATTTTTCTCATTTATCTCCATACCAAATTCGAGTACTCTACCATGAACACTTCCAGAGATATGAGGTATGAAAAATTCGGTTTGTATGGGAGGTGCCACGCCCCCTTCTTCAAAAACCACAATTTTTCTCCATGAGTATGCGAATGTTTTCGTTATCTCCATACCATGTTCGAGTACTCTACCATGAACACTTCCAGATATATCCAGTATGAAAAAGGTGCCATGCCCCCTGTTCCAATAACCGCAATTATTCTACATGAGTATGCAAGGTGCCACGACCCCTGCACCTAGAAAGATCGGTCGAGCCGTTTAGGAGGAGTTCGACCACAAACACAGTGACACGACATTTTTATATATTAGATCTATTTTTGGTGGTCGGCAAAAAAATTTTACGTTTTATTGTATTTTGGGTCTTTTTACTTGGCTGTTGTGGTACACAAAATTTTGATGAAGTGGCAACCGTGCACGCAACTAAATGCTAAATCTGGCATCGCGGCACCATTTGCATGGATAGGTACTTCTTCTTCTTATTTGGCACTGTAACCGCCTAAGCGATTTTGGCCAAGTTCAACAAAACACGCCAGTCGTTTCTTTTCTGTGCTAACTGATGCCAATTGGAAATGCCAAGTGAAGCCAAGTGCTTCTCCACCTTGTATTTCCATCGAAGTGGGGGCCTTCCTCTTCCTCTGCTACCACCAGCGGGTTCCGAGTTGAATAGTTTCAGAGCTGGAGCGTCGGTGTCCATTCGAAAGACATGGCCAAGCCAGAGGAGCCGCTGTATTTTAATTCGCTGCACTATGTCCATGTTGTTGTAAAGCTCATACAGCTCATCGTTCCATCGTCTGCGGTACTTGCCGTCGCCAACGTGTACAGGCCCGTAAATCTTCCGCAAAATCTTTCTCTCGAATAATCCAAGGGCCGCCTCATCGGATGTTGTCACTATCCATGCTTCTGCGCCATATACCAATACGGGCATGATGAGTGACTTATAGGGTGTGGTTTTCGTACGTCGAGAGAGGACTTTACTCCTGAATTGCCTACTCAGTCCAAAGTACCACTTGTTGGCAAGAGTGACTCTGCGTTGGATTTCCATGCTGACATTATTATGGGTGTTAATGCTGGTTCCCAAGTAAACGAAATTCTCTACTTTCTCAAAATTATAACTGTTATAAGTCCATATTAAAGAACCGGTTTATTTGCTAGTTCAATCCTGAATGTTTTATTCTCCAAGCGTCTGAAGCTTATATTTAGTAGTTACAAGCAGCTACGGTCACGTATATACATAATTGAAAATTTTCTTATACTCACAACGTATAGGGTAACCATACATATATAAGCTACTTAAATTCTAAACACTAAAGGTGTCACTACACCTTCCTCCCTGAAAAAAGGAAAAGATCAAAGGTTGATCAGACCCGTTGATCTTTGACTTCTTTCGGGAATTTTCTAAACTGTCGCGAATAAACAAATATTCTCTTATATATCTAGTTATTATTATTATATATCTTTTCTCTTTTTGTGCTGGGTACCCATAGCACTTCCATATCTAGTATATAAATGAATTTATTAAACAAAAATATGAAAAATAAATATAATTTATGTAAGTAATCAGTAATCCATGTTTTTTTTTTGATGTGTACATTCATTTGCATATACATAAATACATATGTATGAGCTGTGTAAGTGTGAAATCATTTTCAAATTTAAATTAACAATTTTTTTCTATTCAGTTTTCATTANTGTGAAATCATTTTCAGTTTTAAATCAACAATTTTTTTCTTTTCATTTTTCATTACTTATTCTTCGCTTATGATTGGGGTTTATTATTTTTAAATTTTCCATTCACTCAAAGCAGTTATGAATTCACACATCAACATATTCATAGCAAGATTGAAAACACCAATGCCAAATCAAAAAAAGGTTTAACACTGAATGAGTATTGAAAAGGCTGCAATCTTTTGTGTGTGTGAATTCTTTAATTCAGTACCAATCATTAGTTCAAAGACACCCTGGTATACAACTTTTTCATAAAAAAGGCAGATTTTTGACAATTGCTCAATTGTAAAAATTCGAAGCGGTGTTACCCAATTTAAGTTTTTTGGTAGAAGGGATTTTATACAATAAATTTGGGATTATAAATAAAACAGTTGTATTAACATTTACCTTTTAAAAATAGTTAATATCTTATATTAAAAATGTTTAAATTTTACATTAAATTCGATAAACACTTCGCGAAAACTTTACATTTAGGTTAATAAAATTTTAGGGAGCATATTTTAAAAATATTTAGTGTCTTTATGCCATCTAATTATTTGACAATGTAACTAGCCAGGACTATTACAGTTTTAAATATCGGGTGCGATTGTTTCTGATATAATTCGAAGGTGACAGGTAATAAGGTCAATGGAAATAAGGTCAATTGACTTTATTTCCCACCCTGGTGCGAAATAAAGTCAATTGACATTATTACCTTTTCAAAAGCGAAATAAAGTCAACAAAAATTTGGAAATAAAGTCATTGACGCTATTTCCTCATTCAAATGGAAATAGCGTCAACAATGCTTAAAGTATGTCGATTCATAGAAAAAAATGTTGTT